>NW_024069368.1:0-49579 GCF_009389715.1 Phoenix dactylifera
TTCAAAGCAAGATGCACGATGGGCAGTCTGTCCATGATCATGGTTTGACCATGATAAAGGACTTAGAGAAGCTTGAGAAGCTTGGCATGACCATGCACAAGGAATTGCAAATGGATTTGATCCCGCAATCCCTTCTAGCTTCATATGAATAGTTTATAGTAAACTACCATATGAACAAGGTTGTATGCACTAAAATAGAATTGTTAAATAAATTGGTAACTAACTTAGGGACCTTGAAGAAGTTCAAGGGGCATCGTTTTTGCTGTCAAGTTGGTTTCTACTTTCAAGAGAGAATCTATTTGGAAGAAGAAGAAGCCTGCGAAGAAGCAGAATACTAAGAAAACACCAAGTAAGGAAGTTCCAAGAAAAAGGTCAATTGCAAGGAAAAGTGTTTCCATTGCATCATGGACGGCCATTGGAAGAGAAACTGTCCTACATACATGGGAAGCATAAAGAACATGAAGGGTGACAGACCTTCAGAAGGTTTTGTCAGATATGCTTAGGATACTTAGGGACTGTTATCTATTGCTAGCAGAAATTTGATTTTTGTATTTTATTTAGCACAGAAAGATTTTTATTTATTTGAAAATTAAATTGATTCAATATGGTTTTAAGATTGACAGTCTCTATCACATACATATGGATGTATCTGTGAATATATCTGAGCAAACAGTGAATACCATAGATCTAATGAGATAAATCTAAAGTATTTATGGCACCTCAGGCTTGGCCATATAGGAGAAGACAGAATAAACAAATTGGAGAAACATGAGTTTTTGGGCTCATTGACTTCCGAGTCATATTTGATTTGTGAATTCTGCCTTCAAGGAAAGATGGCCAAATTATCCTTTGTAGGACACAGGGAGGTCCACTGAAGTACTTACCCTAGTTCACACTGATGTGTGTGGCCCATTCGATGTGCAGGCTAGGGGTTGTAATTTTTACTTCATTTTAACCGATGATTACTCACGGTATGGATATGTGTATGAGACACAAATATGAAACTTTTGAAAGGTTCAAAAAGCTTAGATATGAAGTAGAAAAAATAAGCACAAAAAACTCATTAAGGTTCTTCGATCAGATCGAGGAAGTGAATACCTTAATGGAGAGTTCCGTGATTATCTCAAGGAGAATGGTATAGTTTCATAATGGACTCCTCCTAGTACACCTCAGCTCAATGGAGTGTCAGAGAGGAGGAATCAGACTCTATTAATATGGTCCAGTCCATGATGAGCTTCACTGATTTACCCTTGTTTCTTTAGATAGATGCCCTATTTTCAGCTATTTACTTGTTGAATAGAGTTCCCTCTAAAGTCCATTCCTACCGCACCATATGAGATATGACATGGTAAGAAACCAAGATTTGGGGATGTCCGGCCCACGTCAAGAGACTACAGGCAGACAAGTTAGAGGCTTGGACCATAAGTGCTCGTGTTATAGGATATCCTAAAGAATCATTAGGATACAATTTTTACATCTCAGAGGATTACAATGTGTTTTGTGAGCCATCACGCGATCTTCTTGGAAAAACCAGTTTATCCTTGATAGAGGCAGTGGGAGGAAAATTGAGCTTGAAGAGAAAGTCTCTGAAAAGCAACGAGTCATGGATCCTATCGAACCCATTCATACAGAGCCAGTACACGATGTCCCTCAACCACCTCGTAGATCTAGTAGGGTCTCCCATCCTCCCGATAGATACTTAGGTATACTAGAAGAGGATACCGAGGAAATGTTCCTAGTGCGAGATAGGGATCACACGCAGGATCCCAAAACCTACGACGAGGCGATATCTGATATCGATTCCGAGAAATGGTTGGAAGCTATGAAGTCAGAGTTAGACTCCATGCATTCAAACCAAGTCTGGACCTTAGTAGATCCACCAGAAGGTATTGTACCTATTGGATGCAAATGGATCTACAAAAGGAAGATAGGTTCGGATGGAGAGGTAGCGACCTATAAAGCAAGGCTTGTGGCGAAAGGGTATAGTCAGCACGAGGGCATTGACTATCAGGAGACCTTTTCACTTGTAGCCATGCTAAAATCCATCCGAACATTGCTTGCCATTGCAGCATTTCATGATTATGAAATCTGGCAGATGGATGTGAAAACAGCTTTCCTGAATGGATATCTTGATGAAGACATCTATATGGAACAGCCTTTGGGTTTCACTTCCAGTGATGGAGATCACAAGGTATGCAAGCTGCAAAGGTCCATCTATGGACTAAAGCAAGCATCTCGGAGTTGGAACACTCGTTTCGATGACGCAATCAAAACGTTTGATTTTATCAAAAACGAAGAGGAACCATGTGTTTACAAAAGGGTTAGTGGGAGTGCTGTTGTATTTCTCGTACTGTACGTGGACGACATCCTCCTGATAGGGAATGATATTCCCATGCTAACCTCGGTCAAGGTCAGGTTGTCAAAAAGGTTCTCCATGAAAGACCTTGGGGAAGCATCCTATATTTTGGGAATAAAGGTCTATAGAGATAGATCTAAAAGGATGCTTGGCCCATCACGGAAGATGTACATAGAGGAAGTGCTGAAAAGGTTCAGCATGGAAAACTCTAAAAGGGGTCTCTTACCCCTAAGGCATGGAATTAATCTCTCCAAGAAGATGTGCCCCAACACATCTGAAGAGATTCAACGCATTAGCAAGATTCCCTATGCATCAGCAATAGGGAGCCTCATGTATGCCATGCTATGTACATGACTTGATATAGTACATGCTGTGAATGTCACGAGCATATGTCAATCAGATCCAGGCAAGAAGCACTGGATAGCTGTGAAGAACAGTCTTAAGTACTTGAGAAGAACTAAGGACATGTTCTTGGTCTTTGGGAGAAGATCAGAGTTGAAGGCAGAAGGATGCACACATATTGATGATAGAAAGTCTACATCAGAATATATGCAATGGTGGTTCAGTAAATTGGAAGAGTTTCAAACAACCGATCATTATAGATTCTACCTTAGAAGCTGAATGTTAAGCCGTATCTAAGGGTGCAGGGGAAACCTTCTGGTTAAAAGTTCATTGCAGAGTTAGGTGTAATGTCATTAGATGCCATAACACTTTACTGCGATAACATTGGCACCATAGCACTAGCTATGGAGCCAAGGTCTCATCAGAAGTCCAAGCACATAGAGCGGCGCTTCCACTCCATACGCGACTATGTTGAGAAGAAATATGTAGAGGTGCAGAGAGTAGACTCCACGGATAACGTGGCAGACCCGTTCACTAAGCAACTAAGTCAGCAAAAGACTGAAGCTCACCTTGAGAAGATGGGGCTTAGATATATGACTGATTGGCTTTAGTGCAAGTGGGAGATTGTTAGATGTATGCCCTAGAAGCCAATCTGACTGACACATTGTTAATTCTAGGAACATAATTTTGTACTTGACTATTTATTATTGAATAAATAAAAGGCATCTTTTCATTCATATTATTTATGTGTCTATGAATCGTCCAAGAAATTAATAAGATGATGATGCATATTCTCAAGAGTTGAGAATTTGAGCCATGTATCATTGGTGATTAATTTCTAAATGCTCCTGATCAATGGATCATCACGAGGACGGTGATCGATCCGATCAGTGCACAGATCACTTTCCTTCTGGATGGACGAAACTTGAGTCCACAGTATAGGGACACTGAAGTGATAGTGCAGGTGCTTGTTAGAGAACAAGGGTACTGAGCGTGACCAAGACAAGAAGTCACTTGGATGTCTATCCACTCGTCAGTGACTTGCTTGATGTTGCAGTAGTATGACTGGTCCTTTGACCTGCGGTGCTTCAGCTACTCACAGTGAGGTTATTGTGAAAGTGAATCCTAGGTTCTTCGGTGTTAAGCATGCGGATTTTTTTTTTTTTTAAAACCATGGCTGAACCTGATCGGGTTGCCTACGTACCCCTTCATAAGGGGGATCAAGCCATACGTAGTTCTTTTTAAGTTTTAAAATGCAACGGAAAAATCGAATCAAACAATTTAATTCATGCATGCTTACAAGATCAAATCTAGAATCAGCACCTTAAGAACACATAGGATTATGCCGGAATCGTTTAAACGATTATGCTAAAACTTTCATGCATGATTAACTATCAGATCTGAAACTTAAGAACTCTATTCCGATTAATCTCCGAATATCCATTGAATGGATTCTGGAGATATCTCCGTGAGGAGCCCCAAAAGAGGGTAAAACCTCGAAGAATCAGACCTAGATCTTGACACCATAATAAAAGATTAATGTAGGATTAATACCTTTTATGATGGATGAAACTTGTGGATCTGATCCTCGACTTCGCAGCCACGCACACGAATGGCCTCTACGAGAAGTCCATGCGAAGTTCCTGAAGAGATCCAATCCTACGGAAGTGCTAGCTTGCGCAGAATTTCTTGAGGCTGAAATTTGATCTTCCAAACACTATCAACTTTTGATTCGCTTTCTTGGAAGAACTTGGAGGAAAGGTTTAAAGGGATTGAAGAGGACTTAGATCTGATCTAAAGACTCTTATCAGGGACCCCTAATACTAATGGCGCGATGGACTTAGAGGAGGAAGAAGTCAGCTAGATTGAATGCAGAATTTTTCCATGCATGAACTAGGGTTCCTCTCTTTTCTTTTCCCTTTTTTCTTCTTCTTTTTCTCTCTTTTTTCCTTGAATTCGACCACCAGATGATGGAGGTCCTTTTAATGTTGCTCTCCTACCTAACTTCATGCCAACCATCCCATATTTGTGGAGGATTTTGTGGGGTTTTGAATTTTGAATTCAAAATTCAAGTTCAGTGCCATTACATGATGAAGCTTGATCTAATCTAAACCATTCATCATGTTGCCACTTCCCTCTTTCAATTTCGAAATTTCCATGCCCCTAATCAGATTAGAGGGTCACGTGGTGATTTTGTGGTGATTAAATTCGAAATTCAACCTTAATTAGAAGTGAGATAAAGATAAGGATGGCATATATCATGAAGAGAGAGAATTTGATCTTATCCAATTCTTTTTATGAATTTATCTCTCCATTTCGACCCATCTAATGATGAAAGAGGTCCCTGATGTTGCCAAGTGTCCCATGGCACCATTAAATAAATTAAATTAATTTTAATCATATTAAAAATCAATTTATGGCGCCATGCATGGATATGTGACAAGTGGATTTCAAGATCCGAATAGTTTCAGATCAAACCCATTTAATTTAATTAAATCCTAACAATTAGAATGATTCAATTACCATGGGTTGAACCTAATCCAATTAGGTCAATCCCTAATTAAGCACAAATTTAATCTAATTTAATTTGGTCAACCTAAGTCCTCTTGATTCAGACCTAATCCAATCAAGTCAAAAACCCTGATTGAGCCCAGAATTGAATCTAATTCAATTTGGCTCATCCTTAGTCTAATTACTCAATCCAATTGAGTTCATTAGCAATCTAATTACTAATTAATCCTCCGATAATTACTTTAATTATTTTATAAGATAATTTACCAATCGAATTGACCAAATTACCCCTGAATGATTCTTAATCATTCATCAGCCTTCTTGATCAATCAGAAATCTTCTATGCGTGTGACCTCATAGGTTCGAACCTAAGCCGGTAGTATAGGAACGACTTCCTACACTAATCAATGTGACCATCTAGCAATGGTACCCGACGTCCGAATAGGCCGAATATATGCGAAGCAAATATTCTGGAACCCTGAACTATGGTTACTGTATAATTCAATCCCTTTGACTCTTAATGCCAGGATGACTTAGAGCTCACTGTCAACCCTATAATTAGTACATCCATTATGTGATTAACTTTAGATATCCCGTGACTCCTCACTGAGATTACCCTGGCCAAGGTTTTGCTAAATTAGTCACAAGACATTATCTCCTGTTTGCAGGAGGGGTCAATTCTATCTTGACTCACAACTGACTACGCAAGTACTTGACTGCACCCAGTGACCTTCCGTCACTGAATTAGAAATTCAGGTAGTCCGGTACCAAAGTACAGTGAGTTGCTTGCTAGTCACAGGTTGCGGTCTTAGGTCAGAGGGCCAAACTTATACCCATATCCACTCGGAACATCTCTCGACAGTAGAGCATTCCGGAATTGGTCACGTTCAGTGAAATGTACTCCTACACTTCACCTGTATGGCATACCAGTGTCTCCACACTCCTTGGTTAAGAGGACAACCAACGTATATGTCACACAACGACCTAATCTCGATAATGTTGTCGTCCTAGTAACAACATATCATTTGGTCGCGAACAAGTTTAAGGACTCAAAGATAAATCCTCCTTTATCATAACATAAGTCCTAAGGACTTCATCATATAAGAGTTCATTTGAAGATGAAATAATGAATAATGCCAAATAATACTTTATTAATTTGTCAATTTATTTACAATATTCAATCATCAATATGCTGACGATTGACATTTAGGATACAATTCCCAACAACTCCCACTTAGCCTAAAGCCAATCGGCACAGTATCTAATACCCATCTTCGACTTGTGTTCGTTGAACTCTTTGATGCCGAGGACTTTGGTAAATGGGTCAGCCAGATTTTCTTTTGTGTCAATCTTCTGAAGATCAATATCACCTCGTTCTATAATCTCTCGAACCAGGTGATAACGTCGCAGAATATGCTTGGTCCGCTGATGTGCTTTAGGTTCCTTTGCCTGAGCTATGGCTCCAGTGTTATCACAAAATATAGGAACTGGACCATCAATGGAAGGTGCCACTCCCAGCTCGGTGATGAACTTGCGCAACCATACGGCTTCCTTGGCTGCATCAGATGCTGCAATGTATTCTGCTTCACATGTAGAATTTGCCACTGTATGCTGCTTGGAACTCTTCCAGCAGATGGCCCCACCCGTAAGAGTGAAGATATATCCCGACACGCTCTTGCTATCATCTTGATCTGACTGAAAACTTGAATCGGTATATCCCTCAAGTTTTAAGTCAGAATCACCGTAGACAAGCCACTGATCTTTAGTATTTCTCAAATACTTAAGGATGGTTTTGACAACCTTCCAGTGGTTGCTACCTGGATCAGACTGGTATCTACTCACTACTCCTAGTGAGTATGCCATGTCTGGTCTAGTACATGTCATGGCATACATTATAGATCCCACTGCCGAAGCATATGGAATTCTATCCATAGTCTCTCTTTCTTGAGAGGTTGTCGGACAATCCCTTTAGAGAGGTTAATTCCATGGCCCATTGGAAGATAGCCTTTCTTGGAATTAATCATACTGAACCTTTTCAGTATAGTATCAATGTATGTGGATTGGGATAATCCAAGCAATCTTCTAGATCTATCTCTATAGATCTTCATCCCTAGGATGTAAGATGCTTCTCCCAAATCCTTCATGGCAAATTGAGATGATAGCCAAACCTTTATTCCTTGTAATGCAGGAATGTCATTCCCGATTAAAAGAATGTCATCCACATACAAAATAAGAAATATAATAACTGAACCATTTGCCCATTTATAAATGCAAGGTTCCTCTTCATTCTTAATGAAGCCATATGATTTGATCACCTTATCAAATCGTATGTTCCAACTCCGTGAAGCTTGCTTTAATCCATAAATGGATTTTTGAAGCTTGCACACCTTAGACTCATCTGCAGATATAAAACCTTCAGGTTGCATCATATACACCTCTTCTTCTAAATCTCCATTTAGAAAAGCGGTTTTAACATCCATCTGCCAGATTTCATAATCTAAGTGTGCTGCTATCGCAAGCATAATCCGAATGGATTTGAGCATTGCCACAGGAGAAAACGTCTCGTCATAGTCAATACCATAACGTTGACGATATCCCTTGGCAACCAGACGGGCTTTATAGGTCTCTACTTTTCCGTCTGCGCCCCGTTTTCTTTTGAAAATCCACTTACACCCTATGGGTTTAATCCCTTCGGGTGGGTCAACTAATGTCCATACATCATTGACCTTCATGGATTCCATTTCGGATTGCATGGCTCCAAGCCATGCATCAGAGTCATGCCTCTGCATAGCATCCATATAGGTGATCGGATCCTCATTGTTTTCATCAAGTTCGACAGGATCCCCGTCCTGGACCAAGAAACCGTAGTATCTGTCCGGCTGACGTGGTACTCTACCTGATCGCCTTAATGGTGCATCTAAAATGGGTTCTGGATCTGATCTAATCAAATCTGACTCAACTAGTTCAGTAGATGGTGTCGGATCTTCTACATGTTGAACTTCCCTAAGCTCAACATTAGAGCTTTTAGTTCCTTCACTAAGGAATTCTTTCTCTAAGAAAACAGCTCTATTGCTTACGAATAACTTTTGTTCTTCAGCAAAGTAGAAGTAATATCCTTTAGTTTCTTTAGGATAACCAACAAAGAAACATTTGTCAGACTTGGGTTCAAGTTTGTCTGTCTTCAAACGTTTGACATATGCTGGACACCCCCAAACCCTAAGGTGAGACAGCATTGGCTTACGTCCAGTCCACATCTCATGTGGTGTTTTATTTACAGACTTACTTGGAACCTGATTTAGAATGTAGCAGGCTGACTCAAGTGCATATCCCCAAAAGGATATGGGCAGACTTGCAAACCCCATCATGGATCGAACCATGTCTAACAGAGTTCGATTTCTTCTTTCTTATACACCGTTATACTGTGGTGTACCAGGAGGAGTCCATTGGGAGAGAATCCCATTCTCTCCTAAATATGTCAAAAACTCATTGGAAAGGTATTCGCCTCCTCGATCTGATCGAAGAGTTTTAATACTCTTTCCAGTTTGTTTTTCTACTTCATTACGATACAATTTGAACATTTCAAATGCTTCAGATTTATGTCTCATTAAATAGACATAACCATACCTAGAAAGGTCGTCTGTAAACGTAATGAAATATGAATACCCACCTCTAGCATCTGTGCTTATTGGCCCACATACATCAGAATGTACAAGGGTCAATAAATCACTGGCTCGTTCACCTTTTCCGGTAAAAGGTGATTTGGTCATCTTACCAAGAAGACATGACTCACAGGTTGTCAATGATTCACAATCATTAACATTGAGGATTCCCTCTTTACTTAACCTGTTCATCCTGTTCTTGTTAATATGACCTAGCCTATGATGCCAAAGGTAGACATCCGTGACATTATCTATTCTAGGACGCTTACTTGACGTGTACATTACATTAACAGGTTGTGATAACAAGTAGATGCCATTGCTCAATTGTCCATTCATTACAGTAACACCATTCATAATGATATCACAAGAATATTTCTTTATTGAAATTTCATAACCGTTCATGGCCAAAAGGCCTACGGAAATTACATTCAATAAGAATGCAGGACAATAGTGACAATCACTCAAGACAACTACATGAGAATTGAAAACAAGTTTGAGATTTCCTAAAGCTAGAACTGGAACAGATCTTCCATCTCCAACATTCAGGAATCTCTCGCTGTTTTCAAATCTCTCATTGACCTGAAGTCCTTGCAATGAATTGCATATATTAAACGGACTTCCAGTATCTAATACCCAGGTTGAATTATCACATATAGAGAAATTACAAGGTGTTATCATATAAATACCTTGATCAGCAACTGATTGCCCTTTTCTCTTGCTTAGCCTGTTCGGGTCAAGTGAGGTAAGGTACTGAGGACAATTCCTCTTCCAATGCCCCTGCTTCTTACAATAGAAGCATTCTGCCTGACTTTGGTCATCCTTAATCCTTTTGGTCTGACTATGCTGAGTTTTCAGCTTTCTATACCAATTATTGAAGTTGGGACTAGTCAACTTGTCATTATCCAATAATGAGCGAAGTGACAAAATTGTGGCCATTTCTACATAAAAGAAAATTTGGCTATTAGTATATGAATTGACTAAACACAATAGACTTGGACTTTAGTCTAAAGATACTTCCACTATTTTATACAAATTGGTGGCCTCTACCTCCAATTCGAAAAATTACTCCTAATTCTTTAGTGGGCACTAGAACCCAATAGATCGCATATAGGCCCGAGTGTGGCTCGGCTAACCCATATGCACCTATTGGTAGGTTCTAAACCAGTTGATTCACCAAGCAACTTCTAGTGATAATTTTGCCCTAGGTTCTTCGGCAGGCGTGTGGCGCCTCCACCGAATACCCTAGTCAGGTCCAACCATTAAATGATAGGGTTAAGTCTAATCAACTAATAGACGACCAAGCCCGAGTGTGGCTCGGCTCACCTGACCGCCTATTGAAGGTACACTTAACTCATCATATATTGAATGACAATTCCAATGCTTGATAAGTACCAGGCGTGTCGCGCCTCCAATAATTATCAAAACATTGGACCCATTATCACCCAACTTAATGGGAGGCTATGACCTAGTTATCCCCATAACTATTTCATTTTAAGGACCTAATAATTTTAGAGGATTTCATAATTAGGATAGATGAGAAGATCTGGTTAGTCTAATTTCTCCCACTGACTTCACCAAATCAGATTAGACTCAAACCGGTTAAGGAGACACCTAAATCAGTCAAACTGATTTTCCTTATAGGCATGGGCTAACTCGAATCATTAAGTGGTCCAATCAAAATGTGATTGACCATGTCGGCCAGGTAAGTGAGATCGGTGGAAGGGATATGCCATTAACTCGGCAAAGACGAATCAGTGCGAGTAGCTCCCAATTAAAAACCACCGGTCAAAACTGCCAAACTTACCTTAGACACCGACTGGTTAATCAATTTCGATTTGATTACTCAAATGACTCAGGCTACACCTCTGAGCCTAAATCAAGTTCCATCTTGGTCTAATCAAAGACATGGACTTGATCCATCTACAACTATTGTAAATTGATCTAGAATTTTCTTGACCTAATCTAGTTACTACTTAAATAGATTTGATCAATTAATTCTATTTGTCCATGTATGATTCTAACCTTAGGTCTAACCCAATCCTAGGAACTTGATTCAAGCTAACCCATGTGCCCAAAGAATTATGCAATGTCAATTAATTGAGTTACAATTCTATTTCATAACACTTAATTCTCAATTAAGTTTAGACTTATGAAAGTTTTGATCATTGCATATTTCTTTTTAATTACATATTAATTACAATCTTTCAGTTCTTAAAACATATTTTCAGATCTGAGTTTTTGTAATTAATCACATGTAATCAGATTAAATTCATGTTTAAGTCATTATATTTAATGTTCATGCATCACATATACATAACAACATGAATTAATACAAACAACATACATCTTATGTATTTGTTTTTTCACTTTTATTTTCAGATCTGATTTGTTCATTAAAATCAGAGATCATATGAATCATAAATTTTATTTAGATCTAATCTAAACAATATTATGATTTTAGATTTATTTATGTTACAAATCTTAACACAAACATGCATCATATGCATTCAAAATTTCAGATCTAGTTAATCATGCATAATCAGCAATTAAATCAATCATAAAAAATACTTTAGATCTAATCTAAGCATGCTCATGATTTCAGATTTAATTACAAGAATTAAAACATAAAAGTTTAAACATGAACCTGGCTCTGATACCACTGAAAGTGAATCCTAGGTTCTTCGGTGTTAAGGATGCGGATTTTTTTTTTTTTTTAAAACCATGGCTGAACCTGATCGGGTTGCCTACGTACCCCTTCATAAGGGGGATCAAGCCATACGTAGTTCTTTTTAAGTTTTAAAACGCAGCGGAAAAATCGAATCAAACAATTTAATTCATGCATGCTTACAAGATCAAATCTAGAAATCAGCACCTTAAGAACACATAGGATTATGCCGGAATCGTTTAAACAATTATGCTAAAACTTTCATGCATGATTAACTATCAGATCTGAAACTTAAGAACTCTATTCTGATTAATCTCCGAATATCCATTGAATGGATTCTGGAGATATCTCCGTGAGGAGCCCCAAAAGAGAGTAAAACCTCGGAGAATCAGACCTAGATCTTGACACCATAATAAAAGATTAATGTAGGATTAATACCTTTTATGATGGATGAAACTTGTGGATCTGATCCTCGACTTCGCAGCCACGCACACGAATGGCCTCTACGAGAAGTCCATGCGAAGTTCCTGAAGAGATCCAATCCTGCGGAAGTGCTAGCTTGCGCAGAATTTCTTGAGGCTGAAATTTGATCTTCCAAACACTATCAACTTTTGATCCGCCTTCTTGGAAGAACTTGGAGGAAAGGTTTAAAGGGATTGAAGAGGACTTAGATCTGATCTAAAGACTCTTATCAGGGACCCCTAACACTAATGGCGCGATGGACTTAGAGGAGGAAGAAGTCAGCTAGATTGAATGCAGAATTTTTCCATGCATGAACTAGGGTTCCTCTCTTTTCTTTTCCCTTTTTTCTTCTTCTTTTTCTCTCTTTTTTCCTTGAATTCGACCACCAGATGATGGAGGTCCTTTTAATGTTGCTCTCCTACCTAACTTCATGCCAACCATCCCATATTTGTGGAGGATTTTGTGGGGTTTTGAATTTTGAATTCAAAATTCAAGTTCATGTGCCATTACATGATGAAGCTTGATCTAATCTAAACCATTCATCATGTTGCCACTTTCCTCTTTCAATTTCGAAATTCCCATGCCCCTAATCAGATTAGAGGGTCACGTAGTGATTTTGTGGTGATTAAATTCGAAATTCAACCTTAATTAGAAGTGAGATAAAGATAAGGATGGCATATGTCATGAAGAGAGAGAATTTGATCTTATCCAATTCTTTTTATGAATTTATCTCTCCATTTCGACCCATCTAATGATGAAAGAGGTCCCTGATGTTGCCAAGTGTCCCATGGCACCATTAAATAAATTAAATTAATTTTTAATCATATTAAAAATCAATTTATGGCGCCATGCATGGATATGTGACAAGTGGATTTCAAGATCCGAATAGTTTCAGATCAAACCCATTTAATTTAATTAAATCCTAACAATTAGAATGATTCAATTACCATGGGTTGAACCTAATCCAATTAGGTCAATCCTTAATTAAGCACAAATTTAATCTAATTTAATTTGGTCAACCTAAGTCCTCTTGATTCAGACCTAATCCAATCAGGTCAAAAACCCTGATTGAGCCCAGAATTGAATCTAATTCAATTTGGCTCATCCTTAGTCTAATTACTCAATCCAATTGAGTTCATTAGCAATCAAATTACTAATTAATCCTCCGATAATTACTTTAATTATTTTATAAGATAATTTGCCAATCGAATTGACCAAATTACCCCTGAATGATTCTTAATCATTCATCAGCCTTCTTGATCAATCAGGAATCTTCTATGCGTGTGACCTCATAGGTTCGAACCTAAGCCGGTAGTATAGGAATGACTTCCTACACTAATCGATGTGACCATCTAGCAATGGTACCCGACGTCCGAATAGGCCGAATATATGCGAAGCAAATATTCTGGAACCCTGAACTATGGTTACTGTATAATTCAATCCCTTTGACTCTTAATGCCAGGATGACTTAGAGCTCATTGTCAACCCTATAATTAGTACATCCATTATGTGATTAACTTTAGATATCCCGTGACTCCTCACTGAGATTACCCTGGCCAAGGTTTTGCTAAATTAGTCACAAGACATTATCTCCTGTTTGCAGGAGGGGTCAATTCCATCTTGACTCACAACTGACTACGCAAGTACTTGACTGCACCCAGTGACCTTCCGTCACTGAATTAGAAATTCAGGTAGTCCGGTACCAAAGTACAGTGAGTTGCTTGCTAGTCACAGGTTGCGGTCTCAGGTCAGAGGGCCAAACTTATACCCATATCCACTCGGAACATCTCTCGACAGTAGAGCGTTCCGGAATTGGTCACGTTCAGTGAAATGTACTCCTACACTTTACCTGTATGGCATACCAGTGTCTCCACACTTCTTGGTTAAGAGGACAACCAACGTATATGTCACACAACGACCTAATCTCGATAATGTTGTCGTCCTAGTAACAACATATCATTTGGTCGCGAACAAGTTTAAGGACTCAAAGATAAATCCTCCTTTATCATAACATAAGTCCTAAGGACTTCATCATATAAGAGTTCATTTGAAGATGAAATGATGAATAATGCCAAATAATACTTTATTAATTTGTCAATTTATTTACAATATTCAATCATCAATATGCTGACGATTGACATTTAGGATACAATTCCCAACATATTGTAGTTTGACTACACGTATACATGGTCTCTAGTCATATGGGTCCCTGTAGTGTAGATTGGCTGCAGTAAGTTCACTGTAGGAGTAGGGTATGCACTTACATGGAATCTATCGACCTTGATAGAAGAGGAGTGATCCTATGTGATTTGTTAGACTGAGTTCTAAGACCTTAGCCAGGGCAGTAATATAAAGTGGAGAAAGAGTTTTCCACTATCGAACTCGAGTCGAATAAATCTTGACATATGACAGACGAAGGGGTTTGACGAGTTATCCATGACCTCCGTCCTGTAGGGATCCATGATAGTAGGACTGTATCACACGATAACTGCACCTAGAGGTTCATCATTCTATTCTACTGGGTAGCCACTACATGCTGCTAGGTGTCACTGGTGGATGGTGGGACTCACAGGGATTATCTCGATGATCGATAACCCTAATGAGTAGAGTTGGAATTGTTCTAATCTATTGAAAGGAGTTTTCAATGATATTGTGATAGAGATCATAATATATCTCACTACCAGTCAGAGTAGAACCTATGGGGTCACACACACTAGAAGTAATGACCGATCCGATGGTTGAATCGTGATTAGGAATCACAAGTAATCAATTTAATTGATAATAAGTTGAAGAAGGAATAAAGGAAATTGATTAATTGGACTTAAAACAAGAGTCCTACTTGGAGTAGGATTCATAGAGTCCTAATTGGATTAGGACTAGAAATCCTACTTGGACTGGGATTCCTACTTGGACTGGAAATCCTATTTAGAGTAGGACTAGGAGTCCTACTTGGAGTAGGATTCATAGAGTCCTAATTGGATTAGGACAGGAATCCTATTTGGACTGGGATTCCTACTTGGACTGGGAATGCTATTAGGAGTAGGACTAGGATTCCTACTTGGAGTAGGATTCCTATAATCCTAATTAGATTAGGAGTTTTGAATTAAATTTGGATTCCTACTTGGAGTAGGATTCCTAGAGTCCTAATCGGATTAGGACTTCAAATTCAAATTAGAGTCCTAATTGGATTAGGACTAGAATTAAACAAATCCTAATTGGATTAGGATTTCTTAAGTCCTAATTAATTATTAATCCAATGAATCAAGATGGCTCCTAATTAGATTAGGATTGAAGAGTTCAATTGAGTCATGGTTCATTCAAGTTCTAATTGGATTAGGACTAGCATAGATTGAACCCAATTGATTCATGATTTGGACTAAACCAAATAGGAGCCCTAGATGCTATTTAAGAGGAGGCTTGGGGGCTGACCTAATTCATATGAGAAGCTCTCCCCTTGTGGCCGTACGCCCCCTTTCTCCTCTCCTCTTGGATCAGCCGCAAGCAAGAAGGAAAAAGATCCATGGTGGTCTCCTTCTTCCTCCTCCGTTTGGGATTCAACGCAAGGAAAGGAAAGGCTGCATCTAGCTTTTTGGATCTTCTTCCTTGATCCTTTTATCTTCTTCCTCCTCCCTCTAGCATTCAAGGGTTGATTGAAAGGGAGGTGATCAGCCATCAAAGTAATCTCTGCAAGGGAGCTAGCACCCCGGGGAGATTGGAGCACTTGGATTGGTCCTCTGCTTCGTGTGGATACCTGTAGAGGCCGAGCACTTGAACGGCTTCAAGCGAACCCTCATCCAAAACCACGATCATCAGTTTGCGGTGATCATCTACCCGCACAAGGTGAAGATCTGATCTTCTAATGTTTTAAAAAGTTTTTAATCCTTATCTATCTACGAACGGTTTTTGAACAACGTTCATGCGATGAACGGTTGATCCCGCGCATGCCTCTTCCGCTGCATCTGAAAATTTTGAAATTTCAGCGGCATGATCGGGGTTTTCTAACATTTACTCCCACCATTTACACTTCCCCATCTTGCATTCGATTGCCTGAAGTAGCAGCTGTATAATATGAAATAAAGTCTAGTGTGATCCAAATGCTCCCATCTTTTTATGGGCTCACCAATGAAGACCCATATAAATACCTAGATGAATTTCTTGAGATTTGCACCACTGTCAAGATTCAGAATTTCACTGATGATGCTCTAAAACTTAGATTATTCCCCTTCTCCCTTAAAACTTAGAGCCAAGCAATGGCTGAATTCTTTAGAAGCCAATTCGATTCATTCCTGGGATCAAATGCAACAAGAATTTCTTAAAAAATACTTTTCCATAGGAAGAACGAACCAGTTTAGACGTGCCATTACAAGCTTCTCCCAAACCGAGGGAGAAGAATTTTATAAAACTTGGAAGAGATTTCGGGACCTAATCCATAAATGCCCACATCATCAAATACCTAAATGGCAGCTAGTGCAATGTTTCTATGACAGATTGACTGAACGAAATCGTCAGATGATCGATGCCGCATGCGGGGAGACATTCATGCTTCAAAATGAGCATGAAGCATGGTAATTATTTGAAAATCTTAATGAAAACTCCCTCCACCATGCTTCCTGTTCTCGTTAAGCTGGTGGGAACCCGCCCATGCTATAGAAAATTTAAAAAATTTCAGATGGCAACGGAAGAGGCATGCGCGGGATCAATCGTTCATCCTATGAACGTTGTTTAAAAACTGTTCGTAGATAGATTAGAATTAAAACTTTTAAAACTATTATGAAGATTAGATCTTCACCTTGTGCGGGTAGATGATCACCACAAACTGAAGTTCATGGTTTAGGAGGATGGTTCACTTGAAGCCGTTCACGCGTCCGGCCTCTACGGGTATCCACACAAAGTAGAGATCCGATTAAAGCTTCCTTGTCTCCCCGGGGTGCTAGCTCCCTTACAGAGATAACTTTGGATGGCTGATGTCCTCCCTTTGAATCAACCCATGATTGTGCTTGGGAGGAGAAAGAAGAAGGATGAAGTTTGAAGAAGAATCAAAGCCCCTGCAGCATACTTCCTTTTCCCTGCGTTGGAACCAAGGAGGAGGGAAGAAGATGGCTGCCAAGCTTTCTTTTCTTCTCACCTTGCTTGCGGCTGAAAACCAAGGGGAGAAAGGGTGGCCACAAGTTGGAGAGGGAGAGGGCTTCAAATGAATGCCCTAGGGTGCCGCCCACTTCTCCTTTTAAAGGCATGAAGGGCTCCTACAAATTAGGAGCCCTTGATCTTTTTCCAAGAGGGGCGCCGGCCCCTCTTGTGTTGCCGTACCAAGGAGAAAAAGGGGGAGGGGCGCAAGCCCCTCCCTCATGGTTAACCCTAATCCTCATTAAGTAAGGATTGGGATGCCCTAATGTGGCTAAGCTCTAATCTAATTAGGCTTAGTCCAAGGGTGAACCAATTTTGGGTTTGATCCATGCAATGTCCTAATCCAATTAGAACTCAATGAATCATGACTCAATTGAACCCTTCAATCCTAATCTAATTAGGAGTCATTAGATTAATAATTAATTGGGACTTAAGAAATTCTAATCCAATTAGGACTTATTTAATTTTAGTCCTATTCCAATTAGGACTCTTCTTTGAATCCAAAGTCCTAATCCAATTAGGAATTCTAGGAATCCTATTCTAAGTAGGAATTCAAATTGAATTCAAAATCCTAATCTAATTAGGATTGTAGGAATCCTACTCCAAGTAGGACTCCCAGTCCTAGTCCAAGTAGGATTCCCAGTCTTAATCCAATTAGGACTCCAGGAATCCTACTCCAAGTAGGATTCGTGTTCCAAGTCCAATTAATCAATTCCCATTGTTCCTTCTTCAATTTGATTATCAATCGAATTGATTACTCGTGATTCATAATCACATTTCAACCATCGGATCGGTCAATACCTCTAGTGTGTGTGACCCCATAGATTCTATTCTGACTAGTAGTAAGATATATTGCGATCTCTATCACAATATCATTGAAAATATCTTTCAATGGGTTGGAACAGTTCCAACTCAACTCATCAGGATTTATCGATCATCAAAATATTTCCTGTAAGTCTCACCATCCACCAGTGACACCTAGCAGCATGTAGTGGCTACCCAGCAGAATGGAATGATGAACCTCTAGGTGCAGTTATCATATGATACAGTCCTTCTATCGTAGATCCCTACAGGACGGAGGTCATGGACAACTCGTCAAACCCCATCGTCTGTCATATGTCAAGATTTATTCGACTTAAGCTTGAGAGTGGAAAACTCTTTCTCCACTGTGCTTACTGCCCCGGCCGAGGTCTTATGAACTCAGTCTCATAAATCACATAGGATCTCTCCTTATGTACCAAGGTCGATAGATTCCATATAGGTGCATACCCTACTCTTACAGTGAACCTACTGCAGCCAATCTACACTGCATGGACCCATATGTTTAGAGACCATGTATATGTGCAGTCAAACTACAATAACCTCACTGTGAGTAGCCGAAGCACTGCAGGTCAAAGGACCAGTCATACTACTGCAACATCAAGCAAGTCACTGACGAGTGGATAGACATCCAAGTGACTTCTTGTTTTGGTCACGCTTAGTACCCTTGTTCTCTAACAATCACTTGCACAATTGCTCCAGTGTCCCTACACTGTGGACTCAAGACTCGTCCATCAAAGAAAGCAATATGTGCACTAATCTCAGCGGATCAATCACTGTCCTCGTGATGATCCATCTATCAGGAGCAATTCAGAAATTAATCACCAATGACACATGCCTCAAATTCTCAACTCTTGATAATATGCGTCATCATCTTATTAATTCCTTGGACGATTCATGGACACATAAGAGCATGAATGAAAAAAATGCCCAACTTAATTAGGTCAAGTACAAATTTATGTTCCAGAATAAAATAATGCGTCAGCCAAATTGGCTTCTAGGGCATACTTCTAATATAAGCACCCTCGAGTTCTCAAAGAAAAGGGACCATTTTTGAAATAAGTCATTCTATGGACCTGTCTAGCAAGGTAGATGCATTGTCCCATAAGATTGACCAATTGATGATAGGAGGACATTTCATTAACTCTTCCCAAGCACAAGTGTGTACTATCTGTTCTAACCCATCCCACCCTATTCATAAGTGCCCCTCAGTGCCCCAATTCATCGAACTCGTGCAAGAACACATCAATGCTGCTCAAACACAGCCCAGACCGGGTAATGACCCATTTTCCAATACATATAACCCAGGATGGCGGAATCATCCAAACTTTTCTTGGAAGCAGCAAGCTTCAAATACTGCCCAACCCTACTCCCAAAATTTTCAAAACCCTTAGAGTTTTCAAACCCCACAAAATATTTATCCCTACTGATGCAAAAATAAAATTGTTCTCCCAAGTGCAGGAGAATCGCACAAGTAGTAAATTCTCGGGAGTCCGAGGTCGAATCCTCAGGGAACGAACTATAGATTATTAGCGTAATTTTTAGATGTAATCTTCAGTTGAATAAATTTGTGGATTAAAATGATGCTTTGATTTTCAGAAATTAAATGCAAAGAATAATAAACAAAATTCAATGAAATAAAGATGGTAGGGATCTGGAATCCCCCTTGATGATATTGCATCCAAGGAATAAACTCTATGGTTCTTGATTAAAGATTAGTGGTAGGATAGATCTAATCATGGTATATGTTTCATGAACATATGAACTCAATTTCTAAGCATTCGTCGTGCTTTCTACGTCTACGACGAATCAAATACTAAAGCAATCCATATATCAATAATCATAATCCATTTAAGAACTATCTACGAAATAACTATACATGAATCAAGAACATATCAATAAATATAAACCATTGAAAGTAAAAGTTTAGAGTTTACTTCAAAAAGCAATACATCAAAGGTTCCTCCATCTCCCTCCCTAAGAAATCAGCCCTCCATTAACATAAAAGAAAACTCCCTTTTTTTTTCTTTTCTTTTTTTTTCGGAAACAGGGGCTCCCCTGTTTCCCTAACAGGGGCTCCCCTGTTTCCCTCTCTTCTTTTCTCTAATGACAGGGGGAGCTCCTCTGTTTTTTTTCTCGAATGAAGGATGCCTATTTTTCCTCCCGAATGGCAGAGATAACCGGCTCTCCTCCCCCCCTTTCTCGCACGCGGTGACAGATGGCCGGATGAGATGAATCCACGGGAGACGAGTATGGACGTGGATGGCTGGGAGGATCGCGATCGCTTGCGGATGGGTGAGGCTTGGAAGATCCACACGCGAGAGAAGAGATGCGGGATGCTCGCGGACGTTGATCTGGATGCTGGATTAGCTGAAGAGATCGCGACTCCGAAAGCTGCGGACGATCGCCATGGGATGCGGAAGCTGGAAAATCGCTGGGAAGAGGCATGCGTTCGTGAGGATCTGGGACATGGAAGAGGCACGAAACCATCACGGACGGCTGGCTCACGGACGCGGCAAGGATCTGGAACGTTGCACGCGGGAGAAGCGAACTCGGACGGACGTGGCATGCTGGGAAGAAAGATCCGGGATCTGCAAGGAAGACGGAAGGCTGGGAGCTGGGATTCGGCTGCTTGGATGCGATCACAGAAGCTGAGAATCGGGATGGAATCGCGCGGATGAAGCGGAATCTGGGAGAAGCTTCGCGGGAGGTTGCGGACGTTGGCTCATGGACGCGGAGAAGATCTGGGCGAGGCTGGATCGCGGTGGATTTTGCACGCGGACGGGATCAGCGGAAGAAAAGGAACTTTGCTGCGGGCTGAGTCGTGGATGCAAGCTTGGGAGATTCTCGGACGTGGACGGCTGGCTGAACTTAGGCTCCTTCTAGTGTGCAACTAGGGTTGAACCATGCAGTTGACTGCATGGTTTTTGGACCCAATGCGCATTCTAACTTTGATTTACGATCACCTGCACCCAACAAAAATAAAATATTAATGCAGCACTGTTATCATTATTTGTTAGCAATAATGCTAATTTAAGTGATGTGTAGATCGCACTTTTGTGCTCTCATCACACCCCCCAACTAGCTTATTGCTAGTCTCTAGCAATTAACGAGCAAATAATAAAATGAGAGTACAAAAGATGTGGTTTAACCTTTGATATTTTATTAGAACTAATTGCATAAAATTAAAATAAGTACTCACTTTCGTAGGAATCACGATTGCACTTAGCACGTGCAACAAGCCGTTAAACCCCTAGGTTACCCTAGTGGACGAGTGTTGTCTCGTGAGGGTTTTCAGGGATGTTACCCACAAACATCATGAATTATATGACATGAGATTCTAATAAAAATAAACCCTAAGCTAATACACATGTAATTAATTGACATATATTTTCAAGTATGGCAACCGTCAAAGCAAGGAATATAAAAGTGTAGTGTGCATCAAATCATATGACTTTCTCAGAGTACTAATACCTCCACCACAACAGAGCACCGCCTGAGTTTTAGGTGCACTACTCAAGTCCACAAATGTTTTCTACACTTTATTAGAACCTGATCCATCAAATTTTCAGAATATCACATGTTGTCTAAATTTGTCAAGAATGGTTCGCATGTAAAGAAAGAGCTATCAATCTCAACTAAACAACCCGGGTACACAGAGGTCCAATACAATGGAGTCAAACCAGCCATTACCACATGTCACTAGGTTCAGCCTAACCAACTCATTCATGCTTATTTTTATTTCATTTTTTTTTTTTTCAATACACATGACAACTACAGCTATCCAACCCCATTAGGCTCTAGTAAGGTCCATGTAGCGAGCTTTCAGTCAATGACCCCCGATCCAGTTGGCTCAAGACATTAGGTGAAACACCCCTCGGACTTAATTACTCGAACCAGACTACGCCACGAGGCCAGACTTGTCATCATAATTTTTTTTTTTTTTGAATAATAATTATGCAAGAAAAGAAATGATAGACTGAACCATATAAATATTTTTATTATATATGTGACTGCATCGTGACTATAGGTCAACCAAAGTCGGATCATAAGGCACCTAAGTAATCTAGTCGGCATATTCAACCTCTATCTTTATGTGAAAACCAAATCCTGAACCTTATGGTACGAACAAGGATACTCATACTTCTTTTATGGATAAGGCTAACAAAAATGCAGTTAACAAATATGAACTCCTGAGGCTTTCCTATTGTCATTAAGTACACGTGTGGGGATCTAATAATAGGTCTCTGAATCAATCATAGTATGCATGTGTTCCTTGCCTTAATAGTTGCACAAACTCAATATGAAAATACATGTGCATTTGCTCAGAAAAGAAAGTAATAGAATAAATCAAATGCAAAAACAAGTTTTTATTTTTTTTTATTATTATTATTTTTTTTTTAGATCAAAATATTTTTCTCCCCCCAACTTAAATATTGCATTGTCCTCAATGTAAAAGATGCAAGAAAGCTATATGTGAGAAACAATAGAGAAAAGAATATTAGAGAGAAGAAGAATACCTTGAGCTGTTGATTTTCAGAAAAGAAGACCTACAAAATAAGAAAAAAAATAAAAGAAAAAAATAATTCTAACTAATATACACATACCTTGGCCGTCATGCTCAGTCATAAGAAGGCTCCTCCAAGGGAAAGGAGTCCTCTTCATCTGCAAAATTCTCAAGAAAAGGTTTTAATCTGTGTTCATTAACCTTAAAAATTTTGCCATCCTGTGGATTCTCAATTTCAATTGCCCCGTGTGGAAAAACAGTTTTTACAATGAAAGGACCTGTCCATCTTGATCGTAACTTTCCAGAAAACAGATGTAAGCGAGAGTCATAACAAAGAACTTTTTGTGTAGGTTCAAAAGATTTTCTTAGAATTGATTTATCATGCCTAATTTTCTCAAAATCCTTAAGGTGAAGATAAGGGTTCTCGGATTCCATTCCATGATACTTTGGCAGCAATTGAATTACTCCTGGTTTGATTTCAAAGTGTCCTACATTTTCAGGAATAATCATGCATGAAGGTTGACTAGTCCTAGTGGGATGTAAGTATTGTCGAAGTGTCATAACTGGGGTCTACCTTCATTACCATGGTGACTTCCTACATCATCATCAGCCATCTCACCAGATCTGAGATTTTGCGAAAAAGTTTCAATAATGTGATCTAAGGAATTGTCAAAAGGTTGTCGACTCAGACGTCCAGCGTTGTCCCTATTGCAACCTAGCATACAAAATTTCAGAGTTTATTTATTTGTTTGTTTTTTTTTTTTATTGATTACCCTTGATCTTTTCTTAAAGTTCTTATCAATTTTCAAGTAGCAACAAGGGTTAATGAGATTTGATGATAATAAAATTCTGATTCTAAAAAAAAAAAAAAATTAAACACAGAAAATTCAAAGCAGACAGCAGCAAAGTTTATATTAATTTAATGGTCATAAAAGTATCAGAATGTCAATCAGACCGTTCAGATGAAAGAAACATGTGTCCTACAGCCGCTGACAAAAGTTGAGTGCAATCAGACGGTGGATTACTCAGATATCAGAGTTTGATGCAGACTGTGCAGGGAATAAAAAAACAGCAATAAAGATTTTTTTTTTTTTTTTTTTGAAAGAAAAAGACTAAATACTAAGATACTGATTAAATCTAAAATTATACTAATAAATCAGCCGTTCCCCGGCAACGGCGCCAAAAACTTGATGCAAAAATAAAATTGTTCTCCCAAGTGCAGGAGAATCGCACAAGTAGTAAATTCTCGGGAGTCCGAGGTCGAATCCTCAGGGAACGAACTATAGATTATTAGCGTAATTTTTAGATGTAATCTTCAGTTGAATAAATTTGTGGATTAAAATGATGCTTTGATTTTCAGAAATTAAATGCAAAGAATAATAAACAAAATTCAATGAAATAAAGATGGTAGGGATCTGGAATCCCCCTTGATGATATTGCATCCAAGGAATAAACTCTATGGTTCTTGATTAAAGATTAGTGGTAGGATAGATCTAATCATGGTATATGTTTCATGAACATATGAACTCAATTTCTAAGCATTCGTCGTGCTTTCTACGTCTACGACGAATCAAATACTAAAGCAATCCATATATCAATAATCATAATCCATTTAAGAACTATCTATGAAATAACTATACATGAATCAAGAACATATCAATAAATATAAACCATTGAAAGCAAAAGTTTAGAGTTTACTTCAAAAAGCAATACATCAAAGGTTCCTCCATCTCCCTCCCTAAGAAATCAGCCCTCCATTAACATAAAAGAAAACTCCCTTTTTTTTTCTTTTCTTTTTTTTTCGGAAACAGGGGCTCCCCTGTTTCCCTAACAGGGGCTCCCCTGTTTCCCTCTCTTCTTTTCTCTAATGACAGGGGGAGCTCCTCTATTTTTTTTCTCGAATGAAGGATGCCTATTTTTCCTCCCGAATGGCAGAGATAACCGGCTCTCCTCCCCCCCTTTCTCGCACGCGGTGACAGATGGCCGGATGAGATGAATCCACGGGAGACGAGTATGGACGTGGATGGCTGGGAGGATCGCGATCGCTTGTGGATGGGTGAGGCTTGGAAGATCCACACGCGGGAGAAGAGATGCGGGATGCTCGCGGACGTTGATCTGGATGCTGGATTAGCTGAAGAGATCGCGACTCCGAAAGCTGCGGACGATCGCCATGGGATGCGGAAGCTGGAAAATCGCTGGGAAGAGGCATGCGTTCGTGAGGATCTGGGACACGGGATCAGCGGAAGAAAAGGAACTTTGCTGCGGGCTGAGTCGTGGATGCAAGCTTGGGAGATTCTCGGACGTGGACGGCTGGCTGAGCTTAGGCTCCTTCTAGTGTGCAACTAGGGTTGAACCATGCAGTTGACTGCATGGTTTTTGGACCCAATGCGCATTCTAACTTTGATTTACGATCACCTGCACCCAACAAAAATAAAATATTAATGCAGCACTGTTATCATTATTTGTTAGCAATAATGCTAATTTAAGTGATGTGTAGATCGCACTTTTGTGCTCTCATCACCTACCGTCCCTCGACTCAATTTCAACATACTCCTCCTCCACCCCAAAGAAACACAGCTTTTGAGGAGAAAGTGTTGAATGCCCTTCAAGGTTTGGAAACCATTACACAATTGGTGCACTCTCACATGCAATCAATCGCCAAGCTAGAATCCCAAATGGGGCAACTAGCTAATGCACTGAACAAGCGAGAGGAAGGAAAGCTTCCAAGCCAACTACTAAGTAATCCTAGGGGACAATACATGGCTCAAAAAAATCAATTAAATGTAATTCATCATGAACAAGCCAATGCTTTGACTACCCTAAGGAGTGGACGTGTAGTAGACAATAAGATTGGGGAGGACAATAATAAGGAAGGTGAAGAAGAGGATAGAAATGTGTCAAATGAAAATCTAAAACCTTCTTCTTCTTCTTCAGCTAGTCCACCTTCTGCCAAAACTCACATCCCAAAGGCCCTATTTCCTGAAGCTCTTAATTCACCCTCTCCCTTTGACAAAAGGGAAACTTTACTAGAGGAGATGACAGAGGTTTTCAAACAAGTTAAAATCAACCTTCCGCTTCTTGATGCTATTAGACAAGTTCCCTCCTATACCAAATTTCTCAAAGAACTTTGTCCCCAAAAGCGAAAATCTAGGTCACATGTGCCTAAAAAGTTCTTCCTAACTGAGCAAGTGAGTTCTATTCTCCAACACAACACCCCTCCAAAATTCAAAGATCCTGGTGCTCCCACCATCTCCTGTGTCTTAGAAAATAATTTAATTGATCGAGCACTCTTAGATCTAGGGGCAAGTGTCAACCTTTTACCTTATTCAATTTATGAGAAACTTGGGTTAGGTGAGTTAAAACCAACCTCGCTATCCCTTCAATTGGATGATCGATCTGTAAAAACATCATGTGGGATAATTGAAGATGTTCTTGTCATGGTAGACAAATTCTATTTTTCAGTAGATTTCATCGTCCTTGATATGAAACATGAACCTAATCCTAAGAAACAAATCTCTATGATCCTTGGGCGCCCCTTTTTAGCAATAGCTAATGCGTGCATCAATTGTAGAACGGGGGTAAAATTAAATGTGTTCAATGCGGTCGACCAACCCGTGAGGGAAGTTGAGTATTTTATAATGGACAAAATAGATGACTTCATAGAAGGAGATGCAAAAACTACCTCACTGTGTCTGGCTGAAGACAATAAACTTAGCGCTTGTTGGAAGGCAACCCAATTTTCTTAAATTTTTTTTAACATTGAGGATAATGTTAGGTTTAGGTTTGGGGGTATGTTTAAGCATTTTTGTTTTGTTTGCATCTCTTGCATTCGTTTTTACTTCACAATGTCAGGTTTAGGTTTGGGGGTTTTCATCTGGATTTTCATCTTAAAAAAAAAAATCATTTTTTAGAAAAAAATGTGTTCATTTTTATTTTTATAAATTGAATAATAAATAATAAAAAATAAGATAAAAATATATTAAAATAATAATAATAATAATAAATAAAAATAAAAAAGGGAGGTTTTTAAAACCTAATTTCTATACATTAATGCGAGAATGATAAACACACAAGGTATATAAAATCTAAAAAGCCCAATGACTAGTCGGAAGTAATACAAATTTAAGTTCTTTTTATTAAGTCTCTCTTAGGAAGTTGTAAGCTAATTAATACTTTGGAATTTCACTACACACTGGCCGACCCTTCTAAGGTCTAAGCTCGACATTATGTTGATAGTATAGTAGCAACCTTGGACCCTGATGAATCATATTTATCAAATCCAAAAAAAAAATTAATCAATAAAAATAGATTTAGTCAGAAACATCGAAAAGGGCTACCTATTGTCAAAGGTCAAATGGGCTTGTGATGAGGACTCCGAGCATAAGTCCGTAGGGGAGTCTCGATGCCCGACACCTTATGCCAACTGGTGTGAGAGTTGTCGACTGATTGCTCATTACACGGAGAAATTACCACAAGAGTAAAAGTACACAATTTATATATCTTTTATGAAGAAAAAAATAAAATAATAATAAAAAAAAACTTTGTATTGACCTTGAAAAAGATAATAGTGTGAAAGCCATCGTTGTAAAAATTCGAGTAAACTGAAATATTATAGATAAAGCCCGTGAGGTACTAAAGTAAACATCCACAACTCTTGAAATCCTGCAGATAAGATGATTTTGAATCAGTGAGTAGGTCCCTTCGACCAATCCTTGGAAACTACTAGTCTTTGCAATATTTTGGAGATCTGAACCTTTAGCTTATGTACGGTCCAGATTTTACTGAGCACTCCAGTATAAATAAGTCTTACAACTTCCTAAACGGAAACTTAATGACTTTAACTTAGATTGCATACTAACCTAGAATTTGGGCTGATTTAGTAAATAAAATCGTGTGTGCTTTGAAATTCTTATCATTTATGTATCTTAAATTAGATTTTAATTTAAAAAAAGGAGTTTTTGAAATTCTTAGCTAGTATGCATTTGGAATTTGATTTTCACTTCATAGATCAATCGATCTAATAAATAAATAAATAAATAAATAAAATAATAATAATAATAATAATAATGATAATAATAACAATAATAATAAATGATTTATTTTAAGATTAAAGTTTATGGGTATCTTCACTGGAAACCCTCACGAGACTATAACTCATCCACTAGGGTAACCTACTGGTTTAAAGCCTTGTTGCATATGGTAAATGCAATCGCGATTCCTGCGAAAGTGAGTTAATTTCTTTTCTATTTTGCTCGAGGACTAGCTAAATGTAGGTTTGGGGGTGTGATAAGTGCTTAGTAATTTATAATTTAGTTATCTTTCTATAGCACTTATCAATGTTCTTAAACTGATAAATACATATTTTACCATGAAATTGAATAAACATTGAAATAAATTTAAAATATGGTAAGAAGTAAATAATTCTTTTCTTAAAACAGACTCTGAACTTGTCTCTCTCCTGGTTGCGATCTTTCATGAAAACATATAAGGAGGAGATTGTGTTGACCCGGTTCAGTAACCTGATGGAATTGTAATCAAGCTAAGGATATAATTAAATGGGTTTTGGTCCTGATTAGATTGAAAGTTATAATTAATTATTTTTGTATGGGGAAAAGGTTTGAGTAACCCTTTTTATTAAGTCACAGTCTTGTTTATTTTATCTAGTCGAGTTAAGTTTGAAGCAGTTTAGCGAGAATTAAATTTAAATGATATTGGACTCGAGGACAAGTCAACATCATGAACCATCTCAAATCCAAAGCTAATTCCCCTATCCTTCCTAGATCAGCAGCCATCCAACGGACTTTCCATTCTTTCCTTCACAGCACTGAAATAGGGAGACTCTTTGATGCCGATGATTCGAATCCTCCCCCACCAAAGCAACCCGATCCTCCATCCTCGCTTCAAAACAACGGGACCTTGTATCAGCCGCGTGCCAGATCCACCTATGCGGCATCGTCTTCATCTCCGGCCCTTCTTCCACCCGTGACGCAGCCCATTCCACCTTCCAGCCAGCCGAGCATCTTCCGCATCCAAGAGTCCGGATTCCCAGCTCCAAGCCGTGATCCGCTCCTTCCAGCTTGCGTCCCTCCTTCCTGCGACCCAGCATCCCATTCTTCATCATCACAGTCCACGTCTCCTCTGGATTCAAGATCCCCAAATCCCGGATGACCCCGCCTTCGCTGCTCTTCTCCCTTCCGCATTCACTAACATCTGCAATCAAGCCCGAGATCCAGCCATTGACGCTGTTGGGGGAAAACCCAAGTCGTTCCGGAACGGAGGCGCCCGACCAGGGAGCGCCGACCAGAAAAGTGCCCGACGAAAAAGCGCCCGACCAGGAAACGCCGACAAGAGCGCGCCGACCTCGCGACGCTCGAATTAGAGGCGCCCCTCTGAGCAACTGGCTCGGCTCGGCACCCGGCCAGGTGCCGAGCCCTAAAATGCCTTGTCCAAATATTCGACCCCAGCCTGATTCCTTAGAGAGAATCTGACAACTAGATATCCAGCTCCATCGTACTCTGCTACCGTCGTCAAGCCATTAAGGCACGTGACCTTCGCAGGCATCCGGCACACTCGATCATTAATGCGTATGGTCTCTGCAGGCCTCCAGTGCACTCAACCATTAATGAACACGGCTCGAGATGATCTCCGAATCACTGGACCATCAAAACGTATGGCTCTTCCTGATCACCGGTTCACTCAGCAATTAATGCACTTACTATCTACGAACCCCAGGCCCACCACGGCCGGCGGTTGAACCACTCCACCAGGTCCGATCAACCATGACAATTCGTTGACTCCGGTCTCATCCTCCACAACGCCATTAATGAGCATGTTCGTGCCCAATTATCACGAAGAAGACAATTTCTCCTGTCACCTACCAGGTAATATAATATCCTTCTATAAAAGGGAACCTGGGAAAAAATAGAAGGGGGACAAGAAAAAACATTCTCCTCTTTTACTCCACTCATATACGATTCTCCTCTGACTTAAGCATCGGAGGGCCGGTGCCGGAGATCCCGGCCACCGGCTTCTTGCAGAACTCTCCAGGAGGACGCCACCAGCTGACGTACCGCCACCTACCGTTCCAGTAGCGGAGCTCCTCCCCTCTCAGCCGACGGTCGCCCCCGGGTCCAATTTTCAGCAACAGTTGGCGCTAGAGAAAGGGCCCGAGTCGCGGCCATGAAACTGAGAAGCAAGGGAGCTTCTAATGCCTCTCGACGTCCTCCACCCAGCCTGGACACTCTGTCCAGAACTCGCCACCTCCGGCCGAGTCAACTCCCCAAGTTCGGCTGGAGCAGTTTGATGCTCTGGTACAACAGGTTCAGGCCTTGGCCACTGCTGTCCAAAGCTTGCAACCCAGGGGCATCCCAACGGCACCGCTCCCTCCAGCCCCAGTTCAGCCGGTGCCTCCTGCAAGCGGATTCTCCCTCCGAGGCCAAGACTCCCAAGTTCAGGCCTCCCTCTGGAGAGAGCACCCGGTGAGAGGTCCTGGTGGCTGGCCACAACCATCAGAAGCCGAGTCAGTCCTAGGGCAACCTGCGCCGGAGCGGACCGCCGCGGTGATCCCCCAGAATGATGAGCTCGACAAGAAGGTCGAGAAGCTGGAGCGCCGATTGAGGCACTCCATGGAAGGAGGTCGGGACGCGATGGTGACTTCGAGTTCACCACGAGGTCCCCCTTCTCCCAACAGATTGAAGATGAGCCGGTCCCGCCAAGATTCAAGATGCCCCAGGTGGAGCCTTACAACGGCAGGACCGACCTCCTTGACCACCTGGAAAGCTATCGGGCCCTAATGGCCCTGCAGGGAGCCTCGGAGGCTATGCTGTGCAAAGCCTTCCCGGCAACACTCCGAGGACCAGCCCGACTTTGGTTTACCGGGTTGAAGCCAAGCACCGTTTCCTCCTTCCAGCAGCTCGGCAGACAGTTTGCCAGCAACTTTGCTGCCAGCTAACCCCAGCGGCGGACCTCGGACTCCCTCCTTGATATAAAACAAAAGGAGGGAGAGTCCCTTAAGGAATATTTGGACCGATTTACCGCCGCGACATGGAAAGTCCGGGAGCTTGACCAGTCAATCGCCATGTCAGCACTAAAGACTGGAGCCCGGTCTTACAGATTTCTCTTCTCTATTGAGAAGAACTTCCCTGCTGACCTCACTGAAATGTTGGTTCGGGCGCGGAAGTACACGAAAGCCGAGGAAGCTGTTGCTATTAGACAGAGCGGGGCCGAGCAGACTTCCAAGAAGCAGAAAAGACGCCGCGAGGAGCGCGGCCATCCTAGAAGCCCGTCCCCGCGCCGAGCCAAAAATCCGCCCCGTCTGAAGAGTCCACCCCGATTACGGGGACCACCTCGGAGAGGTCACCGCTCCGCCCGAGGTTTCCATCACGGGCCCGTATACCCGATGGGAGGTACGAAAACTACACTCCCCTTACTGCTCCTCGGGCCGAAATCCTCATGGAGATTGAGGGCCGGGACTATTTCCGGCCCCCGCCCCCGAGACGAGATCCCGGAGCCCGGTGCGATCCTCGGAAGTACTGCCGTTTCCACCGGGATCACGGCCATGATACGGAGGAATGCTTCCAGCTTCGAGACGAGATCGAAGCACTCATTCGCCGAGGGGTGCTCGATCGGTTCGTACGAGGCCGGCATGAAGAGAAAAGGCCAGCGGAGAGAGCCGCACAGCCTGAAGATCCAAATGCCAACAGGCCCATCGCCGGCACCATCAACACCATCCGAGGCGGGGCCTCGGTCGAAGAAGCTCCAGGGGAAGGAACCTCCTCGAAGCACCTACGCGCCTCGGAAACCATCTCATTCTCAGATGAAGACTTAGAGGCAGTCGAAACTCCCCACGATGATGCCGTAGTCATCTCGATGGTTATGAACAGATTTGATGTAAAATGCATCTTAATTGATAATGGAAGCTCGGCGAATATTTTGTATTTTGACGCCTATTCTAGAATGGGGATGACAGGAAAGCAACTACAGAGAATGAATGCTCCATTGGTCGGATTTACTGGGGACTCAGTCCCAGTAGAGGGCGAGGTCGATCTCCTGGTCACGGTCGGGCTCGCCCCCCGGGAAAGTACCTTGAGGATGGGCTTCCTTCTGATACGCTTGTCCTCGGCTTATAATGCCATTCTTGGAAGACCAGGGCTCAACGCTCTTCGAGCCGTGGTCTCCACTCGCCACCTGCTTATGCGATTCCCCACCAGCCAAGGAGTCGGCGAAGTCCGTGGGGACCAAGCGGTAGCGAGACGATGCTACATGGCGACCCATGAGGCGAAGCGACTGTTAGATGTATGCCCTAGAAGCCAATCTGGCGGACACATTATTAATTCTAGGACATAAATTTGTACTTGACTTTATTATTATCGAATAATAAATGGGCATCTTTTCATTCATATTGTTTATGTGTCTATGAATCGTCCAAGAAATTAATAAGATGATGGTACATATTCTCAAGAGTTGAGAATTTGAGCCATGTATCATTGGTGATTAATTTCTAAATGCTCATGATCAATGGATCATCACGAGGACGGTGATCGATCCGATCAGTGCACAAATCGCTTTCCTTATGGATGGACGAGACTCGAGTCCACAGTGTAGGGACACTGAAGTGATAGTGCAGGTGCTTGTTAGAGAATAAGGGTACTGAGCGTGACCAAGATAAGAAGTCACTTGGATGTCTATCCACTCGTCAGTGACTTGCTTGATGTTGCAGTAGTATGACTGGTCCTTTGACCTGCAGTGCTTCGGCTACTCACAGTGAGGTTATTGTAGTTTGACTACACGTATACATGGTCTCTAGCCATATGGGTCCTTGTAGTGTAGATTGGCTGCAGTAAGTTCACTGTAGGAGTAGGGTATGCACTTACATGGAATCTATCGACCTTGATAGAAGATGAGTGATCCTATGTGATTTATTAGACTGAGTTCTAAGACCTTGGCTAGGACAGTAATATAAAGTGGAGAAAGAGTTTTTCACTATCGAACTCAAGTCAAATAAATCTAGACATATGACAGACGACGGGGTTTGACGAGTTATCCATGACCTCCGGTCTGTAGGGATCCACGATAGAAGGACTGTATCATACGATTGCTGCACCTAGAGGTTCATCATTCTATTCTGCTGGGTGGCCACTACATACTGCTAGGTGTCACTGGTGGATGGTGAGACTCACAGGGATCATCTCGATGGTCGATAATCCCTGGTGAGTTGAGTTGGAATTGTTTCAACCCATTGAAAGGAGTTTTCAATGATATTGTGATAGAGATCATAATATATCTCACTACCAGTCAGAATGAAACCTATGGGGTCACACACATTAGAGGTATTGACCGATCCAATGGTTGAATGTGATTAGGAATCACAAATAATCAATTAGATTGATAAATGAAAACCCGCTAAGAGTTAGTGGCTAGAAGAAGGAATAATTGTAATCGGATTGTAATTTAATTTAATTAATTGGATGTAATTAATTGGACTAGATCATGAGTCCTACTTGGAGTAGGATCTTTGGAGTCCTAATTGGATTAGAATTTCAAATTAAATTAGAATCCTATTTGGAATAGAATTTCTAAAGTCCAAATTGTCTTAGGGCTTGAAATTGAACAAGTCCTGATTAGATTAGGATTTTCTTAAGTCCTAATTAATTTTAAATTTAATCTAATTAATTTCATGACTCCTAATTGGATTAGGATTGAAGAGTTCAATAGAGTCATGGCTCAATTAAATTGTAATTGGATTAGAAATTGGAGGAAATTGAAATGGGTTCATAAAAATCCTATTTTGACTAGGATTGGACTCATGCAATGGACCCAAATTAAAACCCCCTTTAATTTATTTAAATAGCAGATTTAAATGAACTTGAGGGAGGGGCCCACGCCCCTCCCCTTGGGGTGTGCGTGGGAGAAAGAGGAGGGGCGCACGCCCCTCCTTGTTAGCCAAAAAGAAGAGATAAAGATGAGTTCCTAAAAAATAGGAACTCATCCTTATCTCTTAACTAATTAAAAGGGAGCATGGAATTTCGAAAAAGATGGATGTTTTTCTCCTCATTCCAGCCGTGAGCACCCTCCTCCATCTTCCTCCTTTGAGCCACAATCAAGAGAAGAAAAAGAAAAGCCTAAGACACCCTCTTCCTTCTTCATCTTGGTTCCAAAAGGAAGAAAAAGAAAAAGGCTGCAGGGCTTTGTTCTTGTTCCTTTGGTTCTTCCTTCTTCTTCCTCCTCTCAAGCCAATCAAAGGTTGATTCAAAGGAGAGGACTTCAGCCATCCATAGCCATCTCTGCAAGGGAGCTAGCACCTCGGTGAGATCCAAAGGCTTCGATCGAGTCAGTACTTCGTGTGGATACCTGTAGAGGCCGGACGCGTGTACGGCTTCCACTGAGCCTTGATCAAATACCACGTAAATCAGATTTGCGGAGACCATCTACCCGCACAAGGTGAAGATCTGATCTTCTTAATGATTTTAAAATAGTTTAAAATAATTTAATTCTAATCTATCTACAAACGAAAGGTTTTAAAACACGTTCATGCGATGAACGGATCCCGCATAGTTTTTCCGCTGCAACATGAAAATTATTTCGAATTTTCATGGCATATGTGGGATCCTAACAGTGGTATCAGAGCCATGGTTATGTAGATTAAGATTAGAATTAAATTTTTCAAGGCATTTTAGATCTGAAATTTAAGGGATTATGCTTGCTGAAAATTAAGTATGCAGAATTTTCAGCTTGCTGTTTTTTCTGCATACTAATTTTTAGATGCTTAGATTAATGATTCTAAAGCTTTGATAATGTGATTACAAATATTTAGAGTCAAATCTAGCATGATCAGCAAGTCATGAGATGGAATAATCAATTAAATTACAGATCTAAAAATAATTTTTATGCATGTGATGCGTATGGTGATGATCATGGATGGACCCTTTGAATGTGCTGAAATGTTCTGCGATGTTCTGTGATGTTCTGTGATGCATGTAGTTTTAATTTTCAGATGCCTGCGTGCATCTTAAATTCATGTATTAGAGACCTGCGTGTCTCAATAAAAAGGGTTGTAATTTTATTTTTATTTTTATTTAATTTTTAAAGCAATCTGGGATGTAAACTGTGATGTGTGTTGCACGTCGATGGTTGATCGATATGTACATCAACAAGCTCAACATGCGCAGATCAAGATCAAGGGTTGATTGAAGATGGATCAAGGAGTTGATCACAATTGGACCTAGAGGATCAAGATCGAGTCAAGAGTTGAAGACGATCAAACCAATTGACGTGCATGTGCTTGTAAAATGACCCCATCTTGGATCCATGATCATCACCATTTAATTTTATTTTTGATAAATGCCTGGATGTTTAATGCTTATGATTTTGCGGGTAGACTTATATTTGCATGAGATGTGAATACGCGATCGAGTGAGACCTAAATCGAAACCTCCCTAATCAGTCGAGGGTGAACCAACATGAGTTAGTCATATTAGATTAATTGATCTAATTGGTGTCTAGGCAAGCCTATAAGGTGGTTACTTAATTAGGACCTTACTCTCTGAGTAAGGGGAGCCTCCCACCTGCTTACCTGGCCAATTGTTCGATTACCTCTTATGAAGAACTCAAGTTGCAAACACTAAGACTTGATTATGCAATATTAAGTCCATAGGTCTTCCACCGTAGTAGAGTTGCTAAGGTCTTTCCGGCGTTGATTTGTCTCGGCTGGACACAGTGGGCAAGTTGCATCGGGGGACTGGACCTCTCTATTAGACATGAGATGTTGTGGGGTAAAGGTGGGGTTGGGCACCAATAACTGTTAGGTGAGGACCCAATGACGACTTTATTTCCGCGGTTATACGGTGGGTCTGACTTAACTAAGTAATGGGACCAATAACTGTTAGGTGAGGTCTTCATCACTTAGAGACCAAGTACCACTGCAATATGCTTGAGAAGCATTGTACAAGAGTTGTACACTCATCCATTTATATGTCACCAATAACTGTTAGGTGAGGCGGCATGTAAATCGGTGAGACCGCAGTACCCACTAGAAATCCTAGTCGCGTAGGGTTTTCGTTTCTCCATCAGGGGAGTATGAGGGATTCGAGAAAATAATGGGAGCATATTTGTTTTAAAAGTTCCTAGAACAAATTAAGTTCAAGTACAAAGTCTAACTAGAATCTTTACTCTCTACAGAACACAATGTCAGCTTCAAACCCTTTGACCCGAATCCTTGAGACCAACAGACTGACCGGAACCAACTATAAAGACTGGCTTAGGAACCTGAAAATTATTCTGAATTGTGAGAAAATAGGGTATGTGCTCGAGAATGATATCCCTAGGCTACCAGCACGTCCTACTGATGATCAGCGTGAGACGCATCAGAAGTGGACTGATGACGACATTAGGCTCAAGTGCTACATCATGGCATCCATGACTAACGAACTTCAATGCCAGCATGAGAACATAAAGACTGCTAGGGAAATACTGGCTCATCTGCAAGAGTTGTATGGTGAGCAGAGCCGCACTGCACGCTTTGAAGTGTCCAAGAGGCTCTTCAAGGCAAAGATGCGTGAGGGGCAGTCTGTCCACGATCACTGTTTGACTATGATCAAGGACCTCGAGGAACTTGAGAAGCTCGGTATGTCCATGCATAAGGAACTGCAGATAGATCTGATCCTGCAATTCCTTCCTAATTCATTTGGTCAGTTTATAGTAAACTACCATATGAATAAAATTGAATGCACAAAGACCGAATTGTTGAATATGTTGGTAACTGCTGAAGGGGCCTTGAAAGGTTCAAGGGGCTCTGTTCTGGCTGCTGAGCTGACTTCTGGTTCCAAGAGAAAGTCTACTTGGAAGAAAAAGAAGCCTGCTAAGAAGCAAAAGAAAGACAAGAAGCCTAAGAAGGAAGTTCACAAGAAAAGGGCTAATGACAACGGAAAATGTTTCCACTGCAACGTCGACGGCCACTGAAAAAGGAACTGCCCTTCATACCTCGAGAGCCTGAAGAACAAAAAGGCAGACACACCTTCTGAAGGTATGTTAGATTTGCTCGTAATTGAAACTAATCTTACGGTTTCTTCTACTTCTAGTTGGGTTATAGATTCTGGTTCTAGTGCTCATTTGTGCACTACTATGCAGGGTCTAAAGGAAAGTAGGAGGCTGGCGGAAGGTGCAGTGACCCTTCGGGTTGGCAACGGGGCAAGAGTTGCTGCTGTAGCTGTGGGCACCTACCCTCTGCGATTACCGTCTGAATTTAGTTTATTGCTTAGAGACTGTTATTATGTCCCTGCTGCTAGCAGGAATTTGATTTCTGTTTCGTGTTTAGCACAGGATGGTCATGTTTTGACCTTTGACAAAGACTGCTGTTCTATTTATTTCAGAAATAAATTAGTTGCACGTGGTTTCATGATTGATAGTCTCTATCACTTGCATATTGATATGTCTGTGAATGTGTCTGAGCAAGTAGTGAGTGCCATAGGATCTAAAAGATCCAGAGATGAGATAAACCAGAAGTATTTGTGGCACCTCAGGCTTGGCCATATTGGAGAGGACAGAATGAACAAAATGGAGAAAGATGGGCTTCTTGGCCCATTGACTTCCGAGTCATATCCAGTTTGTGAGTCCTGTCTTCAAGAAAAAATGGCTAGATTACCCTTTGTAGGACATGGGGAGAGGACCACTGAAATACTTACCCTGGTACACACTGATGTGTGTGGCCCATTCGATGTGCTAGCCAGGGGTCGTTATTCATACTTCATTACCTTTACCGATGACTATTCACGATATGGGTATGTGTATCTTATGAGATACAAATCTGAGTCTTTTGAAAAGTTCAAAGAGTTCAGAAATGAAGTAGAAAAACAGACTGGAAAAACCCTTAAGGTTCTTCGATCAGATCGAGGAGGAGAATACCTTAGTGGGAAATTCCGGGATTATCTCAAGAAAAATGGCATAGTCTCACAATGGACACCTCCGGGTACACCTCAACTCAACGGGGTGTCAGAAAGGAGGAATCGGACTCTATTGGATATGGTCCGATCCATGATGAGCTTCACTGATCTACCTATGTTTCTTTGGGGAGATGCCTTATTATCCGCAATTTATTTATTGAATAGAGTTCCCTCTAAATCCGTTCCTACCACACCGTATGAGATATGGCATGGTAAGAAGCCGAGTCTTGGTCATCTCAAGATTTGGGGATGTCCGGCCCACGTCAAGCGACTACAGGCGGACAAGTTAGAGCCTAGGACCATAAGTGCTCGTTTCATTGGATATCCTAAAGAGTCATTAGGATACAATTTTTACATCTCAGAGGATCACAATGTGTTTGTGAGCCGACATGCCGTCTTTTTGGAAAAACAGTTTATTCTTGATAGAGGCAGTGGGAGAAAAATTGAGCTTGAAGAGAGAGTCTCTGAAAAGCAACGAGTCATGGATCCTATAGAACCTATTCATACAGAGCCAGTACACGTAGTACCTCCTCCACCTCGTAGATCTAGTAGGGTCTCCCATCCTCCCGATAGATACTTAGGTATACTAGTAGAGGACACCGAGGAAATGTTCCTCATGGGAGATAGGGAACATGTACAGGATCCCAATACCTACGACGAGGCGATATCTGATATCGATTCCGAGAAATGGCTGGAAGCCATGAAGTCGGAGATAGACTCCATGTATTCCAACCAAGTCTGGACCTTAGTAGATCCACCAGAAGGTATAGTACCTATTGGATGTAAATGGATCTATAAAAGGAAGATAGGTTCGGATGGAAAGGTAGAGACCTATAAGGCAAGGCTAGTAGCGAAAGGGTATAGTCAGCGCGAAGGCATTGACTATCAGGAGACCTTTTCACCTGTAGCCATGCTGAAATCCATTCGAACATTGCTTGCTATTGCAGCATTTCATGATTATGAAATATGGCAGATGGATGTGAAAACTGCTTTTCCTGAATGGATATCTTGATGAAGATATCTATATGGAGCAGCCTTTGGGTTTCACTTCCAGTGATAGTGATCACAAGGTCTGCAAGCTGCAAAGGTCCATCTATGGACTAAAGCAAGCATCTCGGAGTTGGAACACTCATTTTAATGATGCGATTAAATCGTTTGAGTTCATCAAGAATGAAGAGGAACCGTGTGTTTACAAGAAGGTTAGTGGGAGTGCTGTCGTGTTCCTCGTACTGTACGTGGATGACATCCTCCTGATAGGAAATGATATTCCTATGCTAACCTCGGTCAAGGTCTGGTTATCAAAAGAGTTCTCCATGAAAGACCTTGGGGAAGCATCCTACATTTTGGGGATAAAGGTCTATAGGGATAGATCTAAAAGGATGCTTGGCCTATCACAAAAGATGTACATAGAGGAGGTACTGAAGAGGTTCAGTATGGAAAACTCCAAGAGGGGTCTATTACCCCTTAGGCATGGGATTTATCTCTCCAAAAAGATGTGCCCCAACACATCTGAAGAGATTCAACGCATGAGCAGGATTTCTTATGCTTCTGCAATAGGAAGCCTCATGTATGCCATGCTGTGTACACGACCTGATATAGCCCTTGCTGTGAGTGTCACTAGCAGATATCAGTCGAATCCAGGTGAAGAGCACTGGACAGCTGTGAAGAACATTCTTAAGTACTTAAGAAGAACTAAAGATTTGTTCTTGGTCTTTGGAGGAGTATCGGAGTTAAAGGTAGAAGGATACACAGATTCAGACTTTATGACTGATATTGATGATAGAAAGTCTACATCTGGATATGTGTTCTTGTGCAATGGTGGTACGGTAAATTGGAAGAGTTCCAAACAACCGATCATTGCTGATTCTACCATGGAAGCTGAGTATATCGCCGCCTCTGAAGCTACAAAGGAAGCCTTCTAGTTCAACAAATTCATTGCAGAGCTAGATGTAATGCCATCGGATGCCATCACACTCTACTGCGATAATAATGGCGCCATAGCTCTTGCTAAGGAGCCGAGGTCTCATCAGAAGTCCAAGCACATAGAGCGGCGCTTTCACCTCATACGCGAATACCTCGAGAAGAAATATGTCGAGGTGCAGAGAGTAGACTCCGCGGACAACGTGGCAGACCCGCTCACTAAGCAGTTAAATCAGCAGAAGACAGAAGCCCACCTTGAGAAGATGGGACTTAGATATATGTCTGATTGGCTTTAGTGCAAGTGGGAGATTGTTAGATGTATGCCCTAGAAGCCAATCTGGCGGACACATTATTAATTCTAGGACATAAATTTGTACTTGACTTTATTATTATCGAATAATAAATGGGCATCTTTTCATTCATATTGTTTATGTGTCTATGAATCGTCCAAGAAATTAATAAGATGATGGTACATATTCTCAAGAGTTGAGAATTTGAGCCATGTATCATTGGTGATTAATTTCTAAATGCTCATGATCAATGGATCATCACGAGGATGGTGATCGATCCGATCAGTGCACAAATCGCTTTCCTTATGGATGGACGAGACTCGAGTCCACAGTGTAGGGACACTGAAGTGATAGTGCAGGTGCTTGTTAGAGAACATGGGTACTGAGCGTGACCAAGACAAGAAGTCACTTGGATGTCTATCCACTCATCAGTGACTTGCTTGATGTTGCAGTAGTATGACTGGTCCTTTGACCTGCGGTGCTTCGGCTACTCACAGTGAGGTTATTGTAGTTTGACTACACGTATACATGGTCTCTAGCCATATGGGTCCTTGTAGTGTAGATTGGCTGCAGTAAGTTCACTGTAGGAGTAGGGTATGCACTTACATGGAATCTATCGACCTTGATAGAAGAGGAGTGATCCTATGTGATTTATTAGACTGAGTTCTAAGACCTTGGCCAGGGCAGTAATATAAAGTGGAGAAAGAGTTTTTCACTATCGAACTCAAGTCAAATAAATCTAGACATATGACAGACGACGGGATTTGACGAGTTATCCATGACCTCCGGTCTGTAGGGATCTACGATAGAAGGACTGTATCATACGATTGCTGCACCTAGAGGTTCATCATTCTATTCTGCTGGGTGGCTACTACATACTGCTAGGTGTCACTGGTGGATGGTGAGACTCACAGGGATCATCTCGATGGTCAATAATCCCTGGTGAGTTGAGTTGGAATTGTTTCAACCCATTGAAAGGAGTTTTCAATGATATTGTGATAGAGATCATAATATATCTCACTACCAGTCAGAATGGAACCTATGGGGTCACACACATTAGAGGTATTGACCGATCCAATGGTTGAATGTGATTAGGAATCACAAATAATCAATTAGATTGATAAATGAAAACCCGCTAAGAGTTAGTGGCTAGAAGAAGGAATAATTGTAATCGGATTGTAATTTAATTTAATTAATTGGATTTAATTAATTGGACTAGATCATGAGTCCTACTTGGAGTAGGATCTTTGGAGTCCTAATTGGATTAGAATTTCAAATTAAATTAGAATCCTATTTGGAATAGGATTTCTAAAGTCCAAATTGTCTTAGGGCTGAAAATTGAACAAGTCCTGATTAGATTTGGATTTTCTTAAGTCCTAATTAATTTTAAATTTAATCTAATTAATTTCATGACTCCTAATTGGATTAGGATTGAAGAGTTCAATAGAGTCATGGCTCAATTAAATTGTAATTGGATTAGAAATTGGAGGAAATTGAAATGGGTTCATAAAAATCCTATTTTGACTAGGATTGGACTCATGCAATGGACCCAAATTAAAACCCCCTTTAATTTATTTAAATAGCAGATTCAAATGAACTTGAGGGAGGGGCCCACGCCCCTCCCCTTGGGGTGTGCGTGGGAGAAAGAGGAGGGGCGCACGCCCCTCCTTGTTAGCCAAAAAGAAGAGATAAAGATGAGTTCCTAAAAAATAGGAACTCATCCTTATCTCTTAACTAATTAAAAGGGAGCATGGAATTTCGAAAAAGATGGATGTTTTTCTCCTCATTCCAGCCGTGAGCACCCTCGTCCATCTTCCTCCTTTGAGCCACAATCAAGAGAAGAAAAAGAAAAGCCTAAGACGCCCTCTTCCTTCTTCATCTTGGTTCCAAAAGGAAGAAAAAGAAAAAGGCTGCAGGGCTTTGTTCTTGTTCCTTTGGTTCTTCCTTCTTCTTCCTCCTCTCAAGCCAATCAAAGGTTGATTCAAAGGAGAGGACTTCAGCCATCCATAGCCATCTCTGCAAGGGAGCTAGCACCCCGGTGAGATCCAAAGGCTTCGATCGAGTCAGTACTTCGTGTGGATACCTGTAGAGGCCGGACGCGTGTGCGGCTTCCACTGAGCCTTGATCAAATACCACGTAAATCAGATTTGCGGAGACCATCTACCCGCACAAGGTGAAGATCTGATCTTCTTAATGATTTTAAAATAGTTTAAAATAATTTAATTCTAATCTATCTACAAACGAAAGGTTTTAAAACACGTTCATGCGATGAACGGATCCCGCATAGTTTTTCCGCTGCAACATGAAAATTATTTCGAATTTTCATGGCATATGTGGGATCCTAACAGCGACCGGCCGAGGTGCCGGTCCCAACAACAGACCAGCTTTCGGCTGAAATCCTAGTGGCATGGGTCGGCCCTCAGAAGAATCGGGTAGAGCCCGGTGAGCTACTAATTTCAAGTTTCTTTGCACGAAAACTCTCCTGAGCTAACTGTGCAGGTTGGTTCCAGCCTCAATGATCGCGAAAGGGATCGCCTCGTCAACTTCTTGCGGAATAACATGGACGTCTTCGTCTGGTCGCCCGCGGATATGCCGGGGATAGATCCGGAGGTCATGGTCCACCGACTTCAAGTAAAACCAACCTACAAGCCTATGCGACAAAAGAAGCGAGGTGCCGCTCCTGAACGACAACGGGCAGCAGCCGAGGAAGTTGATAAACTTCTCAAGGCCGGCTTCATCCAGGAGATATCCTATCCAGAGTGGCTCGCCAATGTGGTCCTCGTCAAAAAGGCTAGCGGGAAATGGCGCATGTGCGTGGACTACACCGACTTGAATAAAGCCTGCCCAAAGGATAGCTTTCCACTCCCCAGTATCGACCAGCTTGTGGACTCCACCTCGGGACATGAGCTGTTGGCATTTATGGACGCCTTCTCCTAATACAACTAGATCCGGATGGCGCCAGAAGATGAAGAAAAGACGGCCTTCATCACCGACGGGGGTACCTATTGTTACAAAGTAATGCCATTCGACTTAAAGAATGCTGGAGCAACTTATCAGAGGCTGGTCAGCCGGATCTTCAAAGACCAAATAAGCCGAAACATGGAGGTCTATGTTGATGACATGTTGGTGAAAAGCAAAGTGGCGCAAGATCATGTGACCGACCTCAGTGAAGCATTCTCCACACTCCGAAGGTACCAAATGAAGCTCAACCCGGCCAAATGTGCGTTCGGAGTTACCTCAGGTAAATTCCTTGGCTTCGTAATTACGCAGCGGGGAATTGAGGCCAATCCTGAAAAAATTTGAGCGCTCCAAGAGATGACGCCTCCAAGGACAGTCAAGGAGGTACAACGGCTTACGGGTCGAGTCGCAACCCTCGGGAGATTCGTCTCCCGATCGGCCGAGCGCTGCCTTCCATTTTTTGCAGCTCTTAAGAAGCCAAAGGACTTTTTATGGTCGGCCGAGTGCCAGCAATCTTTCGAAGAGCTCAAGCACCTTCTTGCTTCTCCTCCTCTGCTCACAAAGCCTCAGCAGGGTGAACTCCTCTACCTTTACTTAGCTGTTTTCCCTGTAGCAGTGAGCTCGGTCCTGGTTCGGGAGGAGAGCAAGCTCCAAAAACTGGTATATTACACCAGCCGGGTCTTGAGGGATGCTGAGACCCGATACTCTAAGCTGGAGAAGACTGTTTATGCCTTGGTCATCTCAGCTCGGAGGCTCTGGCCCCATTTTCAAGCCCACACGATGGCCGTGCTGACCGACCAGCCAGTAAAGCAGATCCTGCAAAGATCAGACCGTGCGGGCCGGATTACTAAGTGGGCCGTCGAGCTCGGGGAGTTCGACCTCGAGTACCGACCCAGACCGGCGATCAAGGCGCAAGCACTCACTGACTTTATAGTTGAGTGCACTGTACCGGACGAGGCCGAGCCCGAACCTGAGCCCGCGCCAATAGAGCAGACCCCGAGCTCGGCATGGGCTCTGCACGTCGATGGTTCTTCAAACTCGGGGGGTAGCAGAGCGGGTCTCATCCTTACCAGCCCGGATGGCGTGGTTGCCGAACAAGCTCTACGCCTCGAGTTTTCCGCTTCCAACAATGTGGCGGAATACGAAGCACTCATCGCCGGGCTCAAGCTAGCCAAGGAGCTAGAAGTGAGGGACCTGAGGGCCTTTAGCGATTCCCAGCTCGTCGTAAACCAAATCCTGGGTGACTTCGAAGCTAGAGACCCCACAATGCAGGAATATCTCCGGAAGGTACGGGACCTCACCTCGACCTTGAATTCTTTCCACATCCAACATGTTGCCAGGTCAGAGAACCTTAGAGCAGACCAGCTGTCAAAGTTGGCATCCTCTCGCATGAGCGAGCTTCCCAAAACGGCGGCGCTGGAGTATCTCCAAAAACCCAGCACGGAGGAGCTCGAGCAGGCCCTTTGCATTGAGTTCGAACCAAGCTGGATGGACGAGCTCATCAGCTATCTGCGGGACGAAGTCCTTCCCGGTGATGAACGTGAGGCTCGCCGAGTGAAGCGTTCCGCCGCCTGGTACATATTGTTAGATGTATGCCCTAGAAGCCAATCTGGCTGACACATTGTTAATTCTAGGGACATAATTTTGTACTTGACTATTTATTATTGAATAAATAAAAGGCATCTTTTCATTCATATTATTTATGTGTCTATGAATCGTCCAAGAAATTAATAAGATGATGATACATATTCTCAAGAGTTGAGAATTTGAGCCATGTATCATTGGTGATTAATTTCTAAATGCTCCTGATCAATGGATCATCACGAGGACGGTGATCGATCCGATCAGTGCACAGATCACTTTCCTTCTGGATGGACGAGACTTGAGTCCACAGTGTAGGGACACTGAAGTGATAGTGCAGGTGCTTGTTAGAGAACAAGGGTACTGAGCATGACCAAGACAAGAAGTCACTTGGATGTCTATCCACTCGTCAGTGACTTGCTTGATGTTGCAGTAGTGTGACTGGTCCTTTGACCTGCGGTGCTTCGGCTACTCACAGTGAGGTTATTGTAGTTTGACTACACACATACATGGTCTCTAGCCATATGGGTCCATGCAGTGTAGATTGGCTGCAGTAGGTTCACTGTAGGAGTAGGGTATGCACCTACAAGGAATCTATCGACCTTGATAGAAGAGGTGTGATCCTATGTGATTTGTTAGACTGAGTTCTAAGACCTTGTCCAGGGCAGTAATATAAAGTGGAGAAAGAGTTTTCCACTATCGAACTCAAGTCGAATAAATTTTGACATATGACAGATGATGGGGTTTGACGAATTGTCCATGACCTCCGTCCTGTAGGGATCCACGATAGTAGGACTGTATCACATGGTAACTGCACCTAGAGGTTCATCTTTCTATTCTACTGGGTAGCCACTACATGCTGCTAGGTGTCACTGGTGGATGGTGGGACTCACAGGGATTATCTCGATGATCGATAAACCCTAATGAGTTGAGTTGGAATCGTTCCAACCCATTGAAAGGAGTTTTCAATGATATAGTGATAGAGATCACAATATATCTCACTACCAGTCAGAGTAGAACCTATGGGGTCACACACACTAGAAGTATTGACCGATCCGATGGTTGAAAAGTGATTATGAATCACAAGTAATCAATTCGATTGATATTCAGTTGAAGAAGGAACAAAGGAAATTAATTAATTGGACTTGAAATAAGAGTCCTACTTCGAGTAGGATTCCTAGAGTCCTAATTGGATTAGGACTAGGAATCCTATGTTAGATGTATGCCCTAGAAGCCAATCTGGCTGACACATTGTTAATTCTAGGGACATAATTTTGTACTTGACTATTTATTATTAAATAAATAAAAGGCATCGTTTCATTCATATTATTTATGTGTCTATGAATCGTCCAAGAAATTAATAAGATGATGATGCATATTCTCAAGAGTTAAGAATTTGAGCCATGTATCATTGGTGATTAATTTCTAAATGCTCCTGATCAATGGATCATCATGAGGACGGTGATCGATCCGATCAGTGCACAGATCACTTTTCTTCTGGATGGACGAGACTTGAGTCCACAGTGTAGGGACACTGAAGTGATAGTGCAGGTGCTTGTTACAGAACAAGGGTACTGAGCGTGACCAAGACAAGAAGTCACTTGGATGTCTATCCACTCGTCAGTGACTTGCTTGATTTTGCAGTAGTATGACTGGTCCTTTGACCTGCGGTGCTTCAGCTACTCACAGTGAGGTTATTGTAGTTTGACTACACGTATACATGGTCTCTAGTCATATGGGTCCTTGTAGTGTAGATTGGCTGCATTAAGTTCACTGTAGGAGTAGGGTATGCACTTACATGGAATCTATCGACCTTGATAGAAGAGGAGTGATCCTATGTGATTTGTTAGACTGAGTTCTAAGACCTTGGCCAGGGCAGTAATAGAAAGTGGAAAAAGAGTTTTCTACTATCGAACTCGAGTCAAATAAATCTTGATATATGACAGACGAAGGGGTTTGACGAGTTATCCATGACCTCCGTGTTGCCCAAGGTGATAATCCAAGAGGGGGGGTGAATTGGTTTCTTCTCTTTTTTGGTGTTTTAAAAGCTTTCTTAATTAAGTGCGGTGGTTGCTTTCTTAGATTATTTGAATGAGTTAAACTAGAACAAAGATGGAAGATAATGCAAGAATAAATGTAAACACAAGCACAACACAAACACAACAATATATAGTGGTTCGGTGCTCTCCTTAGCACCTACGTCCACTCCCCAAGCGACCCCTTGGGAATTCACTATAATCTCACGGATTACAGTTGGATTGTTTTCCGGGCTCACAATCCAAAAACCTTTGTTGGTTTTACGGGCTCACCAACGAACCTATACACTTTGGTTTTCCGGGTTCACCAAAAATCTTTGTTGGTTTTGCGGGCTCACCAACGAACCTTTACACTTTGGTTTTCCGGGTTCACCAAAAACCTTTGTTGGTTTTACGGGTTCACCAACGAACCTTTACAAATAGTTCGACAAACAAAAAGAAGGATTCAAACTCCTAAATGAGCAAATGAAACAATATTAACTACAAAGAAGAGTTAGAAAGTATTTATCGCTTTGAAGTGGCTTTGCTCTTCTTTGTCAAGGATGCTTCACTCTTCAAGGAAGGATGGAGCTCTTGATGACTCTTTGAATCTGCTCAACCCCTTTCTTTGATTCTTGAATGAAGCACTTGAATAAAGAAGATTAGGGCACTTTTGTTTTCTTGTGTACTCTTTGATATCTCTTTCAAAAGTTGTTCTATCTGATGAATAGTGCCCCTTTAAATAGCTTCCCACATCCTTTGGACAAGCCCCAATGGTTAGATTTGAAAAACTAGCCGTTACTGACCTTGGGAAGGACAAAAAGTACATCTGCAGAACTAGCCGTTATGCTTCAGCCCGTGTTTGGGTCGGCTCAACCTGTCCTTGGGTCAACCCAACTTTCACTTGGGTCGACTCAAACATTCCTTGGGTCGACCCTCTCAGAAAACATAAAAACTTGAAATTTCAGCCTTCCTTCCCATGGGTCGACCCAACCATTCTTTGGGTCGACTCAAAGTTTACTTGGGTCGACTCAACTTCTTCTTGGGTCGACCCTCTCCGTAATTCCAGAGAACCATTTTCTGTCTGCCTTTCTGTCTTGCCTTTGGGTCGACCCTCTCAGGGTTTGGGTCGACTCAAGCTTGGGTCAACTCAACCACTGTTTGGGTCGACCCTCTCAGTAAATCCAGAGAACATATTTCTTTCATGTTTTGAGGTTCTTGAAGTTTGGGTCGACTCATGCTTACCTTGGGTCGACCCAACTCACTGTTCATCTGTGCCAATTTTGCAGAAGTGTGCCAAATGACTTCTTGATGTGCCGGGGTCGACCCAATCATCCTTTGGGTCGACTCAATCTACACTTTGCTGCATCTCAAGGTTAGATTCATTCAAATGAACAAAGACATGTATCTATATCAATTCATACAAATATACTGAGAGTAATGAACTTATAAATGAAGTATCAATTTAACTTATAATATACTCTAGATAATTGCTTGTTAATCATCAAAATAACACTATCATCCTCAATCTCCCTCTTTTTGATGATTACAAAATAAAGAGTATAAGCCTATTGATACTTGTCTTTTAAAAACAGTTTATAAAAGGGTTTAAATTGCAGAATTTCAGCTTTTCATATATAAGAGTGAAATCTCCCCCTATATTATTTAAATGTTGCCAATTTGACTCTTTGAATTGCTCCCCCTTTCATTTATAATTTATTAGCGATGAAACTTCAAAAATTTGAGATAAAATATGAGTTTCAGGTTATGTATCGGGGTGTGAAAGGTGCGTGCCAAATTCTGAAATTTGATATAAATTTTTGACTTGATCATTTTCATTGTTGCAAATTGCTCCCCCTTGGATGTATATGCTTTCCTATATGATTTTCAATTTGTTTTACAAATTATTTCTCTTTCTTTCTTTACTTACTCTAAAGATATCTTTACTTCTCCCCTTTTTGTTGCTTCATCTAATCTACACAAAATCTTTACTTCTCACCTAAGATCTTTACTTCTCCTCAAATAAATACTCTTTCTTTACTTCCTAAAATAAATAAATACTCTTTCTTTACTTCTCCCCCTTTTTGTTATCATCAAAAAGATACATGGGAAAGATGCAATAAACAACAAACTTCAAACTTCATTGATCAAAATAGGAACATTTTCATACATTCATGTCCAAAAACAAAAAAAACAGATACAATGTTGCTTAATCAAGATTTAAAGATACATAAAAAAAAAAAACAAGATACATATGAGAACTAGATATCTAGCCTAGGCTCTAAACATAGATGCTAAGATCAACCTAGGGAGACTCTAACGGCTGGGATCTAGTCCTCATCCTCCTAGTGTACGTGGCGAGGGGAGGTCGAGCCTGGTGAGACTGTGTCTGGCGTGGAGCACGACGAGCTGGATGACTCTGTGCCGAAATCTCTGACTCAGCAGCCTGTGGCACAGATGGTCCATGGGTCTCTCTCTCTCTCCGGAGTGCTCCAATCTGCTGCCTCAGATCACTGATCTCAGCAGACATGACGTCTAATCGGGCGTCCAATCGGCTCGTCAGTCCGTCAGTGATAGTCCTCGCCTGAGCTGATATGAGCTCAGTCATCCTGCTCCAGAACTCATCCGTATCTGTCGGAGGAACGGATGACGATGGTCCAGCCTCTGAGGGTGCAGTAGGATGATCCATATGCTCCTCATCCTCATCCTCTGGTGCATCTCCCTCTGGTGCCTCACCCTGAATGCCTGCTCCAGTGTGAATCCACTGCCCGTTCACTTTCTCATATCCCATGCGTATAAGTGTCCGTGCAGTGTATGCATCAGTATGATGTAGACTCTTGGATACCTCCTCTTCGAGAGCTAAACCGTGCTGTCTAAAAATCAAGGTGAGTATCATACCATAAGGTAGTGATACCCTGTTGCTGCACATCACCTTCCTCATCTGTCTCAGTATCATGGCCGAAAGATTTAGGGGGAATCCCCTGAATCATACACTCCATCACTGCTAGATCTCGCTCTGTGATGAGATCGAATCTCCCGGTCTTTGGAAATAAAATCCTATTTATCATATTGAGCAGTAATCTCATTTCAGCGAAAAGAGAACTAGCTATTACCTTCGTGGAAAAGTCGAAGTTCTCATTTTTCATGATCAACTGTAGAGCTCTCATTTTGTTTTCTGGCTTTTCCGGAGTGGCTCCTATGCAGGGTAGATGAAGTAGCTCACTCAAGCTCTCCTCGAAAACTCAAATTCGAACCCCTCGAACTTCCGAAACAAGCCCTCCCATACCAGTTTTGAGAAAGGCATAGAACTCCTGAACCAATCCGGGGTAGATCACCACATCTAGGGAGCAAAGATACTCCCAACCTTGCCTTTGGATCCATTCCCACAACCGAAATCCTTCTTGATTGAAGAACTCGGAATGGATCCTTCTCCC
>NW_024069369.1:0-49697 GCF_009389715.1 Phoenix dactylifera
TTCTAAAGGAGATTGCCCGACACTCTCCAAGAAAGAGAGCGTATGAGTAGAATTCCATATACCTTTGCTGTGGGATCTATTATGTATGCTATGACATGTATTAGACCAGATGTGGCGTATTCACTAGGAGTAGTGAGTAGGTACCAATTTGACCCAGAAAAGAGCCACTGGAAAGTTGTAAAGACTATCCTCAAGTATTTGAGAAATACTAAGGATAAGTGGCTTGTTTATGGAGATACTGAGTTGCGACTTGTCGGTTATACCGATTCAAGTTTTCAATCAGACCGTGATGATAGCAAGTCTATGTCTGGTTATGTGTTTACCCTGTTAGGTGGGGCCGTGTGCTGGAAAAGTTCCAAGCAGCATACCGTGGTAGACTTTGTATGCGAGGCTGAATACATTGCTGCATCTGATGCCGCCAAAGAAGCTGTCTGGTTACGAAAGTTCATTGCTGAGCTAGGAGTTACACCCTCTGCTGATGGACCAGTCCCACTATAAGCATTGGGGCCATCGCTCAAGCTAAGGAACCAAAGGCACACCAGCGCACCAAGCACATTCTGCGCCGGTATCACCTTGTTCGTGAGATAGTAGAACGAGGTGATGTTGATCTTGACGGAAAGGATAACTTAGCCGTCCCCTTCATTAAGGCCCTCAGTGTAAAGGAGTTTGACCATCATTACTTGAAGATGGGTATACGATAATGTACTGATTGGCTTTAGGTCAAGTGGGAGTTGTTGAAAATTATGTCCTAAATCCAATCAATTGTTGATTGTAAATATATTTGAACCAATTATAAATAACATGGTATTTATTCATCACCACAACATCTTCACAAACTCTGATGTGATGAAGTCCTTAGGACTGCTTTGTGTAATAAAATATGATTTTGTCACATAGGTCCTTAAATGTTCATGACCGTATGATATACTATTAATAAGACGATAGTATTATCGGGCGTAGGTCATTGTGTATCATAATTGTTGGTTGTCTTCCAAACCAAAGAGTATAGAGATACTAGTATGGCATATAGATAAATGGTAGTGTACGTTCACTGAACGTGACCAATTGACGGACTCTCTCTTGTCAAGAGTTGTTCCGACTAGATATGGGTATATGTATCCTTTAGACTTGAGATTGCAACCGGTGGCTTGCAAGCAACTCACTGTACTTTGGTGCCGGACTACCTGGATTTCTAATCCAGCAACGAAAGGTTTCTGGGTCCAGTCAAGTACTTATGGTAGTTAGTTGCAGATCAAGATGGGATTGACCTCTCTTAGGAATAAGGGTGAATGCCTTGTATTTTTAATTAAGTAGTACCCTGGCTAGGAAAAGTCAAATCTCTATCACTTGACTTATTGAATTGAAACATATTTTTGGATGGATCGTTTCAGGGTAGACAGACTCTGAACCCACCCTGGACATTTCTGGACAAGAGGATGAATTATGCGGTAACCAGAGTCTATAGGTTATAGAATGTTGCTTTGCATCTATTCGGCCTATCCGGTCATCGGGTCCCATTGCTAGATGGTTACTTCAATTAGTGCAGGAAGTGTTCTTGTACTACCGGCTTTGGTTCGAACTTGTGAGGTCACATGCTTAGAAGTTTCTGAATTGATCAAATGGCTGATTGACGATTGAGAATCATCTAGAGGTAAAATAGTCAATGTGATTGACTGATTGCCCTAAGCAATAGTTGCTTGAAAAAGTTAATTGGTGATTAGATCACTGATTGGACTCAATTTGATTAAGTAATAGAGATTGGGCTTGACCAAATTCAAAAATGATTTGAAATTGGTAAAACCGACACCAAAATTGGTTTGGTGAAAATATCTAATTTGTCCCCAACCAAATCAGATTTGGCTTGAGTCAAATTGGACTAGGACTTCTTTGCCTATGTGGGACCCACATATTGTATGTGGGACCCACGTCCTGCCTATATGGGACCCACGTCCTGTATGTGGGACCCACGTCCTGCTTAGGTGGGACCCACATACTGTATGTGGGACCCACATCCCGATCGCCCTCCAGACCACATCACCCCTTTGCATGCGTGACACGTGGCAGAGCAGGACACCTCTTTTGCTTGCATGTGTGACATGTAGCAGGCCTGGACACCTCACACTCCTCCTAATGTCATCCATGACCTCATCTACCTCATGAGGTCATCCATGATATCGCCCTCCAGGCCACCTCACCCCTTTGCATGCTTAACACGTGGCGGAGCAGGACACCTCTTTTTCTTGCATGTGTGACATGTGTCCTGGCAGGATAGCTCATCAGACACCTCACCCTCTTCTTGGCCTACAAATAGGACATCCCTCTTCCTTCTTCTCTACACATCAAGAGCACCAGAGAAAGAGAATGAGAGGAGAGAGTAGCTCTGAAGGTGAAAGCCCAAGAAGGAGTTCTTGAGCTGTGAAGGTCCATCTTCTTCCTTCTTCTCCCTTTCAGCTAACCTTCTGCCTCCCTGCGAGCTAGCACTCCCCGGGAAGCTGATCATTCCGGAGCTTCGTGTGGACGAGTCATCGAGGCCGGACGCTTGTGCGGCTGCGAAGCATTCTTGAAGGAACCTCCTTTTAAAGGTAAGAGATCTGATCTCTCTTATGGTTGAGATATGATCTCAATCTTCAAATCACAAGAAGTTGTGATTTATGCATATTTATTTGAATCACACAATCCTCGGGATCTGAGGGCTTTGTGATTTTTGGTGTCAAAGCAAAGGATTAGTGGAGACTATCCGATTTTCGGAAACTCTCACGCGTGATCGTGTGATGAAGCGTGGCTCTCCACCCGGGGGCTCATATGATAAGTGCTTTGATAGGCACGCGCGGGTGTCACCCTATGTATTGGGACTGAGCCCGCGCCATATGTGATGTGCAGTTGAAGACTGTCTTCGACTGGTACCAGAGTCAAAATATCTAAAATATCAAGTATGTTTTGGGTTAAAATGTTTAATCCGTTCTTTCCGCATAAAATTTTCTGAAATTAAATCAGTTTCCTCTTATCGAGAATGGACTAGCTTGTTGATGCCACCTCAGGACATCAGTTGCTCACCTTCATAGATGCATTTTTAGGATATAACTAGACCAAAATGCACCTAGCAGATGAGGAGAAACAGTGTCGTGCCCAAAATCCAGATCATAGCCCCAAACTCAGAACATAACAGATGCCGCATACTTACATGGTAGACCATGCAAGCATGCAAGACTATTATCAAATCTCAAAGCAATAATGATAATAATCTTTCAATCCTCAAAAGCTAATTTAATCAAGTTCTAAACAAAATCATTCTCATAATCATTTGTCTCAAGATAACATAAGTTCGAAATTTGCTAACTAATTAATATTATTATTCAAATTGAATAAAATGTTCAAACTGAGCTAATCTAATCTAACTAAGCTAAACTTGAAATCCAAATGATCACAAATATCTTCAGAAGATAGCACACTCCCCTAAGTCCCGAGTAATCATTATTCAGGATCTTAAAAAAATAAAAAAAAAAATGGAATAGGGAGCTACACTAGCCCAGTAAGCAATATAACACTTCAGAGCGGGGTCTAAGCATGCTAAATAAATAATTAGTTAAAAAGCAAGATATTGACTAGAAATAAATCAATTCTCAAATAATGCATATATCTCTTATGAAGTTTACTATTATTTTCATAAACTAATACTAGAAATTTAACATCAGGCTATGACCACGCAACCTAGTGGTATAGGTCAGATATAGAATACACAAAGTATAAAATGCCACTATTCTAATCATCGGTGGTTCGATGTTCAATTGCTACTATTCTAATCACCAATGGTTCGGTATGGAAACTAGTTTCTCAGATTACAAGTCGATAGGGTCAACAAATAATCTTCATTAATGGGGACAAATTATAACCATGCTGAAAATTCATAGATATAAAATAATTTTTATATATTATTTAGTCATATTTTTTAATTTCATAACATAACACATAACATAATTTAAAATAATTACTATCATAACAATAATATGTATGACTCATTTAATCAAGTATAAAATAGATAACATAATCTGAGGATGATAATGTTATTTTGATGATTAACACAACTATTGAGGCTATATCAAATTAGAAATACAAATTAACTTGATACATCATTGATAAATGGCACACCCTCGATACACTCATGATACATTAGGATTATATGGTCAAAACCACTCTCAAGATTGATAAACGATATAAAATTTGTAATAGAGAATGGTAGAAAGCTCAAGAATTTATTTTGACAAAGTTTCATGTTAAAAATACCTAAAAGGGCAATTCGGTAATTTCTACTGTTAAGGGTATGAAACTTTATTGTGCCATGCATCATAATTTGTTTGGAATATTATATTGTCGTTTCAATGTACATAACTAACCTTCAAAGTGCAGAAAAACATGGTTAGAGTCGACCTCAATTAGTTTGGAGTCGACCCCGATACGTTTGGCACGCCTTTGGAACACTTGGCACAAAGTAGGAGTCGACCCTAGAAGAGGTGGAGTCGATTCCGGCACATCAAGAAACATTCTGGCACATTCTAGCACTTATGGCACGGATGAACAATACTTGGGTCGACCCAAGTGAAAGTTGAGTCGACCCCATCCTCAAGCCTCAAGAAAACAAGTCTCTGGAATTCCTGAGAGGGTCGACCCTAACTGAACTTGAGTAGACCCCACCTTGAGTCGACCCAACCTTGAGTCGACCCAACCTTGAGTTGACCCAACCTTGAGTCGACCCAAAAAGAGTTGAGTCGACCCAAGTGAAGGAAGGCTGAAATACAAGATTCTGTATTTTCTGAGAGGGCCGACCCAAGAAAAGCTTGAGCTGACCCAAGTCTGATGAACAGTAGTTTGGGTCGACCCAAGAAAAGTTTGGGTCGACCTAAGCACGGGCAGAAGCATAACGGCTAGTTGTGCAGAAGTGCTTTTTGGACTCCCAATGGCTATAAACGGCTAGTTTCTTCAATCCAATGGTCAGGAAGGACTATTTGGAGGTTGGAGAAGTATTTAAGAGGGAGTATTCATCAGAGAAAGCAAGCTTTGGAATATACATCAAGTGCATTCAAGAGAGAACCCTAGCAAGACAAGCTTCATTCAATTGCTTCATTCAAAGAGCCAAAAGAAAGTGGTTGAGCAGATTTCAAGAGACATTAAGAGCTCCACCAACCCTTGAAGAGTGAAGCAATCTTGACAAAGAAGAGAAGAGCCTTATTAAAGCGATAACTATATTCTAAACTTTTCTTTGTAGCTCATAATTGTTTTATTTGCTCATTTAGGAGCTTTAGTTCCTTGTTCTTTATTCTTGTTGTAAGGTTTGTTGGTAAGCCCGTAAAACCAATATTGTAGGTTGTTGGTAAGCCTGCAAAACCAACGTAGGTTGTTGGTAAGCCCGTAAAACCAACGTAGATTGTTGGTAAGCCCGTAAAACCAACATAGGTTGTTGGTAAGCCCGTAAAACCAATGTAGGTTGTTGGTAAGCCCGTAAAACCAACGTAGGTTGTTGGTGAACACGTAAAACCAATTGTGAAGGTTCGTTGGTGAGCCCGTAAAACCAACATAGGTTTTTGGTGATCCCGGAAAACCAAAGTGTAAAGATTTTTGGATTGTGAGCCCGGAAAATAATCCAACTGTAATCCGCGGGATTAGAGTGAATTTCCAAGGGGTCGCTTGGGGAGTGGACGTAGGTGCTTAGGAGAGCACCGAACCACTATATTTCTTGTGTATTTGCATTGTGTTTTGTCTTACTTTACTACAATTACTTACTCATCAATTAACTCGATTAAGGAATCAAAAAGTTAGAAAAACCAATTCACCCCCCCCTCTTGGCTTGTCACCTTGGGCAACAAGTGGTATCAGAGCAGGTGCTCTATAATTCCTTGCCTTTTTGATTTTGACCTAACCGTCAAAGAGCCAAAGATCATGACAATTCAAATAGACAGTTTTCTAGGAGAGGGCCAGTTAATTGATCGACCTCCACTATTTAATGGCATAAACTGCACACATTGGAAAGCACGCATGCGCATTTTCATTCAAGCACATGACTATGATTTATGGAGTATCATCGTCAATGGGCTACACACAAACACTAATCATGATAAGAAAATGGCTCAGCAAAATGCAAAAGCCATGAATATTCTATATTGTGCATTAGATGATAGTGAACTTAATAGCATATCTTTTTGCATAACTGCTAAGGAAAATCTGGAATATGCTTGAAGGTAAATATGAATGCACTAACATTTTTAGTGAATCTGAAACTAGCTCTGAAGAAGAAGAGCAGCAAACTAAAATTAAAAATCCTTGCTTTATGGCACATGAAGATAAGGTATGTATTGGAATACAAAGTGATTTCTCATTTCAAGATAAAGTACATGCTGAAACTCAATCTGATTTTACATTTGATGAACTTCATGATGCTTTTTCTGATCTATATTTAGAATATAAGAAGCTTAGTTTAAAGAATAAAAAGCTAAATTAGAAAAATCTATCTCTTGCTGAAAGCTATGATATAACTCAGAAAAATAATAAATTACTTTCAGAAGACAATGAAAGGCTAACTAAAGAAGTTAACAAATTTAAGCCTATAGTTGAAAAATTTACTATCAGCTCTGAAAAACTGAACTTAATGATAAATAATCAAAGAGCTGAATTTGAAAAGGCTGGATTAGGATATCAATCTTGGTACACACAAAAATCCCTTAATGACATATGTGTTAAATCCTCCACTATCTATCATAAAACGGATTCTAATTTATCTGATGAACGTAATGAACAAAAATAGAAAATTAAAAATCCATCATCTACTTATATTAAATCGATGTTTGTTAAATTTAATAAGAGTATGCAAAAATACATTCCTTATAATCCTAAAATCTGCAAGCCTATAGACAAAATAGCTATTAAGAAAATATGGGTTCCAAAAGGAACAATAATAGCTAACCTACAAGGACCCAAAAGAGCTTGGGTTCCTAAGTTGAAAATCTGAATATTTTCATTAGGTGTGTCTAGCACTCAAGGCTCCAACAAAAGATGTTAATTTAGACATTAGGTGCTCTAGACATATATTAAAGAATGAAACTTAAAATATACTTAAGAAAAGTAATTGAAATGAAAAGAATAATAAATTAGTAATCCTTGCATCTCATCATTCTCTTTGCCTTAGTATCTAATTAAAACATAAATTGCAGGTATTAATCAATTTTGTGATATAGGTAATATTTTAAAAATATAATCAAATCACTTCATTTTATAGTATGCTTTACTTACTGCTGGATAAGTTGCTAAATGATTAATCAATTTATTAAGAATAACTCTATGAATTCTCTATATGCTTGATTGATAGTTTTTATCAATGGTATTATCTTTTATTGATCATAGACATGAGAATGTATACTTGGTATGCCTTTAAATATATGCACTATGAATACCAAGATTAAAGAAACCACTTTTGGCATATAAAATCAACTCATACTAGTATGTACTTAATCTCAAAAGACCTTGTCATTGGCTTACTTAAATTAATTTCTACAAGGTCAAAGTTTGCTATGCATGTCATCTAGAAAAACAAACTAGAATCATTTCGAAAATCTGAAAACATTGTTTCCACCTCTTAGTCTTTGAAAATTCTCCATAAGAACTTATTTGGATCTTTAGGATAGTGAGCCTAGGAGATAAGCTTCTTGACTTTGTAATTATGGATGATTTTTCAAAGCTAACGTTGGTTTTATTCTTGGCACTTAAATTGAAATATTTTCTGCTTTGGCACAAACTTACAAAAGGTCTCAAATGAAAAAGGTTTGCAAACTGTGAAAGTATCATGGCACAGTTTTGAAAACCAATTTGTTAATAAGGTTTGCACAGAAAACGGTATTGAATACAATTATTTTTGCACCAAGAATATTATTACATATAGGGGTTATAAAAATATAAAAATAGAACCTTTGTTGTGTAAGAACAATGCTTTGTGATAGCAGTTGATTAATGTTATCATCACAGCTTGTCATATTATAAGGTTTCTATTAAATCTATTTTTGAAGAAAACCCCATGTGAACTCATGAAAAACAGAAAATCAAATGGTGCATACCTTCATGTTTTTTCAGTTATACATGTTATATTCTCAAGAATGAAATATATGCCAAATCTGATAAAACAAGTGTTTCTTTGGATATTACTCTCTAAGCAATGCATATAGAATATTCAATGAAAAGATACTAGTTGTAGAAATGTCAATTCATATTATTCTTATTAAAACTAGATCTTTTATTGAGAATATAGTTTGTCATTTTTGCTTCTATTTAAAAGATATTAAGAAGAATGAACAAGATGATCATTGGTTAAGTTAAACTAAATCATTTTGAAAGGGATAAAATTTGAAATCTTATTGAAGAATCTGAAAAATTTTTATATTTGGAACAAAACTGAGTTTTTCAGAAACACACTTAATTAAGAAAAATTTGTGATTACTAAAAGAATTAATCAAAAAAGATGAAATAGATCTTGATGAAATTTTTGCATGATTAGAAGCCAAAGATAACCACTTTCATTTGATTGTTTTATGAGACTTGTATTTTGTCAAATGAATGTGTAGAATGAACTTCTGTGTGGTTATATTATCAAAATTTTTATGTAAAAATAACCATCTATATTTGAAAAATATTCATTACAAACATGATAAAATACTATTTGATTTAGAACAAGCACCAAGAGCATGATATGAGTGATTAAGTAACTTTTTGATAGAAAGTAATAGTGATAAAACTATGTATCAAAAAGAAAAATTTTGATATCATAATTGCTCAAATATATATTGATGACATTATTTGTGGTGCTACTAATGAAGCTTTATGTAAAGTTTTTTTTTTTCTTTCTAAGCTCATACAGGGTGAGTTCGAAATGAGTAAAATGGATGAACTAATCTTTTCTCTCGAACTCCAAACTAAGACAAATAAGAAAGGGGATCTTCATTGGCCAAAGTAAGTTCACAAAAATATTCTTATAGAAGTTTGGCATGAAGAAAGGTATATCTATGACCCCATATTGTAGAGTTTAAAAATAATGAGCAAGGTAATTTTACTGTTTGAAGCTGTATTACTATATCATGCAGCTTGTAGGCCAAATTGTTGCTCATTTTGTGCTTATATGCAAAGATATCAAACTAATTCTAATGAATCACATCTAATTGATATCAAAAGATTCATAAAAATCTGTTAAGATAATAAAACTAAGTAAGTACTCCAATCTTAGGTAAAAGCAAAACAAGCATAATATATTCAGCACATTTGTAAGAATTATGTGAGCATTCCTTTGGATGGGATAAAATCCATAATCAACTACAATAGGAAGAGTTTGGAGTAAACATTTTTAAAGAGAAAAGTTTAACCTTTCTACATTGCTCATCATAGGGATGGTGCCAATGGGGAGGCTAGTGGTAGTACCCGGCACGATTTGACCCAACTATTCGGTGTAGGGTATATTAGGAACGGCATAAGAGGGAGGCTAGTGGTAGTACCTCATGCCCCTTCCAACTCCACCGGATAGGGAGCAAATAGAATATAGAGCATAGAAAAGTAAAACCGAAAAACAAATGAAGATAATCAAAATGTTCATTGAGTGGTTAAAGAAAGAAATTAAAAAAAAAAGATTTTGGAGAATAACTCAATATGATTCCTAGATGAAAACTACGGTTTAAGAAAAATAGAATTAATTTTGATGTCTTGGTTGTTTGCTCCGATACGCATATGAAACATATCTTTTTCTATCTTATAAGATACTGAAATTGGTCTAAATGATGTGTTTTTCGATAATCTTGATTGCGAACAAATAGTTCTAAGCATATGATTTTGTTTTGATATTAAAAAGATTTATTGTGCTACATGTATACATTGCTAAGAAAACATGACTAAGAAATTGAATTTTATAAATATACACTTGAATGATTTTCTATATGCTTTTCTCCTACATAATTAAGTGCTTCTATCATTAAGAGAAAAAGCTATTTTTAGAGGAGAGTGAATGATCTTAAGGCTATTTTAGCTCACTCAAATGATTCATGAAGAAAAGAAAATGTAATTGCTTTTGAAAGAAATTTGAGCTTCAAAAGAATTATTTTCAGATCAATATTTTTGTGCATATTCTCAAAAGTTAAGAGGAAGCATAACTTGTTCTTGAAAGACTTAAAAGAGTGATTGCTATAAATTTTGAAAAACTCTAGATCACTCTATATCACAAAATTTCAGTTCATTCATGCTTATCATTAAAATCTGAATTTCAATAAAAGAAAAGAATATTTAAACAAGAATGTATCTTTTGAGGGAAAGCCTTAAATATTCAATCTTCTTGCATTCTGCATCCTTTTTCAAAAGTCACTTACATTTGATGCATACTTTGAATGTTTTATGTTTGATTCATAATCATTCTTGTCAATTTCTAAATTTAACCGCTTTACTTACAAAGCATGAATTAATATCAAGAGCCTTACATAAATGAAAGAGAAATGAATTTTCTTAAAGCTAAATCATTAAAGGTTACTCTATCAAAATTTGGCAAAGAACTTTTAGTATGTTTTTAATGTCTAACTGATCTAAAACTGATATCAAATTTAAGCATATTTTGGTATTAGACTTTGTGATTTATTGAATATCTTTTGAAAGTTGGATTTTCATCTGTACTTAATTGGTAAATCACTTGAAAAGAATTCCATTTGTCTTAGTATTGAAAATTTACTTTGGAATCTATGAGTAAGCTCTTACTGGCTTGCACTTTAGTGTTTCAATCCTGAGCCAATCCATTTTAATTGATTTTGATGCTATGATCTTTAAAGGAGTAAAAGAAAGTCTTTAAGAAAGCTTTAAAAGAACTTTCAAAGCCCTGAATTTTATGTATCCTACATTGCATAAATTCATATTTTAGTATCTATGCCCCAATACTTTTATATCATGAAAGAACTTTGAAGTCATTAAGAATTAAGGATTCAACATAATCTTATGTTTTTCGAGTATACAATTTTTGATCTTTATCTGCTCTTATACTATACTCTGAAAATTAATTAGATTGCTCTCATGTTGCTATATACTTAATATATTAAAAAAAAAGAGGGTGTTGTATTTTCATTCGTGCTTTCTTTGAATATTATTCTTGATACTCCTTGAAATAACTTGAAAAAGATCCATCTACACTTGATTTGAAAACTATCTTTGGAATCTACATTTAGAGATCACTTCTAGCTCACATCCTAAATGTCTCATTCTTAAAGCCAAACTTTTCATTCTTGATTTTGATGATATCTGTTACCCCTGAAATTGTTTCAGGTTTAATGTTTTTTTTTTGAAAGAAAGGTAAAAGAACTTTAAAAGAATGTTAAAATCATCAAATTTGATGTGATCTCATCATAATTTTGAAACTACCTTAATTGGCTCTGATCTATACTCATTATCTTGCCCTGACATTATTGCCTTGAGTTACGTGATTCATATGCTTGCAATAATTTGACATCCATTGAATGAAATATTGCCTTGTGCTTAATGTTTCATTATTTTGCAATCTTTTTGATATTGTCAAAAAGAAAAAGAAATATCTGAGTATATGCTCATAATGCTTTATGTTTTGAATTGAATATAAATCAGCTTAGATTGAAATATGTTGAATATGTTAAAGTTGATTAACTCTAAAGCATTATCATGAAGTATGTTCCTAAGTATCTCCCAAACATTGTTTTTGTTTTGACTTATATTTGCTCTTTGTGGTAGTTTGTATTTCTTCTCTAAAACATAGTGCTTTTGGCATAGACAATGTTTCTCTTGAGTCATGATCTTTGTGATTGTCATAACAATACTATCCATTGCTATTCATTCTTTTTGATGATGACAAAAAGGGGAGAAGTAAGAGAGAAACTAGAAGCAAATTCTATAGGAAATATAATTCTATAAACAAAGACCGTATAAGGAAGAAAATATAAAAGGTATATATTGTATACTTACGGGGGAGACATGTATTATACACTAAAGGGGGAGACATTTAACAAAGAGAAAATCTGAATCTGGCACATAATCATAGAGATTTTTCTTGCCTCGATACATGACTTGAAACTCTTGCTTTGACACAAACTTTTGATTTTGTTTTAATGAAATACAAGAGTAAGGGGGAGCAAAGCTAAAACTCATTTGGCATCCATTTGGATAGGATAGGGGGAGCTCTTGGTTCATTTATACAAACTCTAAATAAGACTATTTTGAAACTCTTGAACCAAAAGTACTTTATGAATATTAAATCTAACTTTTCATATGAATACCAATTTGCTTACACTCAATGTTTTATAATCATCAAAAAGGGAGAGATTGAGGATGATAATGTTATTTTGATGATTAACACAACTATTGAGGCTATATCAAATTAGAAATGCAAATTAACTTGATACATCATTGATAAATGGCACATCCTCGACACACTCATGGTATATTAGGATTATATGGTCAAAACCACTCTCAAGATTGATAAACGACATAAAATTTGTAAATGGTAGAAAGCTCAAGAATTCATTTTGACAAAGTTTCATGTTAAAAATACCTAAAAGGGCAATTCGGTAATTTCTACTGTTAAGGGTATGAAACTTTATTGTGCCATGCATCATAATTTGCTTGGAATATCATATTGTTGTTTCAATGTGCATAACCAACCTTCAAAGTGCAGAAAAATATGGTTAGAGTCGACCCCAATTAGTTTGGAGTCGACCCCGATACGTTTGGCACGCCTTTGAAACACTTGGCACAAAGTAGGAGTCGACCCTAGAAGAGGTGGAGTCGATTCCAGCACATCAAGAAACATTCTGGCACATTCTAGCACTTATGGCACGGAATGAACAATACTTGGGTCGACCCAAGTGAAAGTTGAGTCGACCCCATCCTCAAGCTTCAAGAAAACAAGTCTCTGGAATCCCTGAGAGGATCGACCCTAACTGAACTTGAGTAGACCCCACCTTGAGTCGACCCAACCTTGAGTCGACCCAACCTTGAGTCGACCCAACCTTGAGTCGACCCAAAAAGAGTTGAGTCGACCCAAGTGAAGGAAGGCTGAAATACAAGGTTCTGTATTTTCTGAGAGGGCCGACCCAAGAAAAGCTTGAGCTGACCCAAGTCTGATGAACAGTGGTTTGGGTCGACCCAAGAAAAGTTTGGGTCGACTCAAGCACGGGCAGAAGCATAACGGCTAGTTGTGCAGAAGTGCTTTTTGGACTCCCAACGGCTATAAACGGCTAGTTTCTTCAATCCAACGGTCAGGAAGGACTATTTGGAGGTTGGAGAAGTATTTAAGAGGGAGTATTCATCAGAGGAAGCAAGCTTTGGAATATACATCAAGTGCATTCAAGAGAGAACCCTAGCAAGACAAGCTTTATTCAAAGAGCCAAAAGGAAGTGGTTGAGCAGATTCCAAGAGACATTAAGAGCTCCACCAACCCTTGAAGAGTGAAGCAATCTTGACAAAGAAGAGAAGAGCCTTATTAAAGTGATAACTATATTCTAAACTCTTCTTTGTAGCTCATAATTGTTTTATTTGCTCATTTAGGAGCTTTAGTTCCTTGTTCTTTATTTTATTGTAAGGTTTGTTGGCAATCCCGTAAAACCAACATTGTAGGTTGTTGGTAAGCCCGTAAAACCAACGTAGGTTGTTGGTAAGCCCGTAAAACCAACGTAGGTTGTTGGTAAGCCCGTAAAACCAACATAGGTTGTTGGTAAATCCGTAAAACCAACGTAGGTTGTTGGTAAGCCCGTAAAACCAACGTAGGTTATTGGTGAACCCGTAAAACCAATTGTGAAGGTTTGTTGGTGAGCCCGTAAAACCAACAGGTTTTTGGTGATCCCGAAAAACCAAAGTGTAAAGGTTTTTGGATTGTGAGCCCGGAAAACAATCCAACTGTAATCCGCGGGAATTATAGTGAATTTCCAAGGGATCGCTTGGGGAGTGGATGTAGGTGCTTAGGAGAGCACCGAACCACTATATTTCTTGCGTGTTTGCATTGTGTTTTGTCTTACTTTACTACAATTACTTACTCATCAATTAACTCGATTAAGAAATCAAAAAGTTAGAAAAATCAATTCACCCCCCCTCTTGGCTTGTCACCTTGGGCAACATAATCAAATTTAATAAACAAATTATTTTTTTACCAAAAATTTGGAAAACACACTTTGAAGCATTAGATTATTTACCTCTTCTCGCTTCAAAATCTTACTTTAATTAGATGGATCAAGTTCGCCTATTTTAATATCATTAAAATACAATTAATTTTTATCATTATCTTAAAAGTCAAGCAAAGCCAAAAATTAAAATACTATTGGAGATACGACCTCATACCCAAATCCAGATAAAAGAAAAGCAATGTTGATTAGGTAGTAGTTTCTGACTGCTCGGGTGGGTTCGAGCAAGATGAACTCAATTGGTCAAGTTTAGACATGTTTTAGATGACTCAATGAAGATGAATAGTGCCCAAATTTCAAAAAGATCTAGCTACGACCGAGGTAATGGGCCGGCCTACTGTCTGGGTACTGGGCAGTTCAGGACCTCCACACTGGGACCCACTTGGATCTGAGCAATAAGAAAAAATAAGGCTTATACTAGAATCTCTAAGCCTGTCTAGAAAGAGAAAGAGGAAGAAGTGGGAGAATTCAGTCTGGATTCAATCAGGGATTTAGATTTGGTTGTCAATGGCATGGGTCAACCTGGATCAATCAACATGTCTAACCCATGAGTCAAAAGAGAATTTGAGAAACTAATCCATGCCTAAATAAACAAATAAAATGAAAAAATTAGAAGAGAAAGAAAAGGATAGAGTAGAGGGAAGAGAAGAGGTAGGGGGTGGGTGCCGAGGATCTGATGGCCAATTATGGACGAATCGGCAGCAGAGGTGGCCTCAGCGATGGTGTGGATGGCCTAGGTGGCAGCGGAGGCGGTTCAGCCGCATAAAGAGAAAACAGAGGAGAAAGAGGAAAAGGGGCAAAGCCCCTAGCTCCTTTAGGTAGCAACTCCCTTAGCCAAGGAGGAAGCAAAAGGAGGTGAGGGACTCACCGAGGTGTGGCAGGGGATCTCGCGATGACGGCAGCTTCCAACGACAAGAGGTGGATCTCGAAATAGGGGAGGCAGGGTACTCAAAAATCTAGAGAGAAAGAAGGAAATTTGGGGTGGGATGTGGGAGGGGGGATGCGGAGCTCGATTGTGGTGGCACGTCAGTCACCGGAGGGGAGGAAGAATAAGAGAGAGCTCGATGGTGGATCAAGTAGAGGAGAAAGAGGGATTTATAGAAAGCAGCAGCCCCTAATGGCCGATGACCGTTTGCACTAGCTAGACAAATCCTCAATGGCCATGATTGGGGTGGCCTTATCCCAACCACTCACAGATCAGGGCAGAGAAGGAACACATCCTCCTCTATTTCGATCCTGATTGTTTTGTTGTTTTCTGATTAAAGTCGGCAAGATGGTCCCAATTGAGCTGATTCTTACATTCTCTCCTTCTTAAAAAATTTTGGCCTCGAAATTTGAAAACTCTAAAGCTTCCAAAGTTAAAAGTGCTCAACCCAAAAAATGATCATACTCAAAATAGCTAGGTTTGGATAAAAAAATTCATATAAATTAGCAAAATTAGCACTAGATAAGTGACTAACTAAAATCTAAGATTGGAAGTCATTATCTATAATGTAGGTCAACTCCAGATTGGATTGAGAGCAATTAAATGCTAACTCGTCACAGCAAGATCGATTATAACTAATTATATTTAGAGTAGAGCTTGAAATGAAGATTCAATGCCAATATTATGGTACGGTGCCAATCCCACAAAAGATGAAGACCAACCCTAATTGAAGTCAAATTATTGATGGTTGTGAAGGTGATTCACAAAGAAATATGTAGTGATGGGCTTTAGACAACAATGGTCTATATCCAAAAAAATGTTTGGTATCAAATCACAAGAGAAAGTATGAGGAGGCAAAGTATTGATATCATGATTCAATATGTCACAAGGCCTAAAATTTAACTTCAATTTATAAATCATTAGAAGAGAACAAATAACACATGATTTATTTGGATACTTAAAAATTTAGATCAAGATTAATTAATAATCAACTTTCTTAGCATAGACAATAATAGAAGAATCTATTAGAGGGAATAACATAGTCATATCATGATTAACCTAAGAATCAACAATATTCACCTTCCCTTATTGATAAAAGCCTTATTTATTGAAAAATCAAGTCTACCATCATAACACATTTCAAATAATAATCAATATTTTTGACCAATTTTAGATGACTCGGTCCACCACATTTTTACTGTGCAACTCTGATCAATATTCTCCAAAATTTCTTAATGATCTCAAGTCTCTTTTTTATAAAATCCAAGCAAAGATTTCACCCTTACTTTCCAATTAACCCTTGAGGTAATTACCATATATGTATCATGGTATGTGTTGGAAATTGTACCCTAAGGGTCAATCGTCAGCATGTTGATGATTGATTTTGTAAATAAATTGACAAATTAATAAAGTATTATTTTGGCATTATTCATCACTTTTTTTGTACATCTTTAAATGAACTCTTGTAGTATGATTAAGTCCTTAGGATTCTTTTATGATAAAGGAGGATTTATTTGTGAGTCCTTAAACCAGTTCACGACCAAATGATATGTTGTTAATAGGACAACAACATTATCGAGTTTAGGTCGTTGTGTGACATATACGTTGGTTGTCCTCTTAACCAAGGAGTGTGGAGACACTAATATGTCACACAGGTAAAGTGTAGGAGTACATTTCACTGAACGTGACCAATTCCGGAATGCTCTGCTGTCAAGAGATGTTCCGAATGGATATGGATATTTGTGTCCCTCAGACTTGAGATCATCACGGTGATTAGTAAGCAACTCACTATACTTTAGTACCTGACTAACTGAATTTCTAATTCAAGAACGGAAGGTCACTGGGTGCAGTCAAGTACTTACGAAGTTGGTGTGTGAGTCAAGATAGAATTGACCCCTCCTGGTGACATGAGATATTGCCCTTATGTTCAATTTAGCAAAACCTTGGCCAGGGTAATCCTTGTGAGAAGTCACAGGATTTCTAAAGTTGATCACATAGAGGATGCACTTATTACAGAGTTGACAGAACTCTGAAGTCATCCTGGCATTAGGAGTCAAAGGGATGAATTATACAGTAACCATAGTCCATAGTTTCAGAATATTTGCTTCGCATATATTCGGCCTATCCGGACGTCGGGTACCATTGCTAGATGGTCATTTCGATTAGTACAAGAAGTTGTTCTTGTGCTACCGGCTTAGCTTCGAACCTATGGGGTGTTGGGAACCCGCCTATGCCGCTGATATTTCAAAACAAAAATCAGATTGCAGCGGAATCGGCATAAGCGGGATCGACGTTCATCGCATGAACGCTGTTTCTAGACCGTTCGTAGTTAGATAAGGATTAATACTTTTAAAACCTTTAGGGAGATCAAATCTTCACCTTGTGCGGGTAGATGATCACCGCAAACTGAAGCTCGTGGTTTTAGGTTGAGGGTTCGTTTGAAGTCGTTCAAACGTCCGGCCTCTACGGGTATCCACACGAAGCAGAGGACCTGATCAAAGATCTCTTGTCTTCCCGGGGTGCTAGCTCCCTTGCAAAGACTTCTTTTGATGGCTGATCTCCTCTCTTTCTTTCAACTCTTGAATATGCTTGAGAGGAGGAAGAAGAAGGATGAAGAAGAGGATGAAGAAGAATCCCCACGCAGCCTTCTTTTCTTCCTTGCGTTGGATGAAGGAAGGGAAGGGGAGGAGGCCGCCAACACTTGGATCTTCTTCTTCCCTTGCTTGCGGCTGAAACAAGGAGAGGGAGAGGGTGGCCACTGCACAAGAGGGAGAGGCTTCAATACCTCTAGGGCTCCGGCCTCATAAGCCCTTTTATAGCCATCAAGGGCTCCTCCAAAGTAGGAGCCCTAGAGGACTTTCCAAAGAGGGGGCGCCGGCCCCCTCTCTTGTGCCGCACCAAGTGATCAAGGGGAGGGGCTTGCGCCCCTCCCTCTTGGTAAACCCTAGTCCACATTAGGGTTTGCATTGCCCTAATGTGGTCAAGCCCTAATCCTATTAGGGCTTAGCCCAAGAGTGAACCAATGGATCCAATCTGGGTAAGTCCTAATCCAATTAGTACTTGAATCAATTTTGACTCAATTGAACTCTTCAATCCTAATCCAATTAGGAGTCTTATTGATTCATTAGATTAATAATTAATTGTGACTTAAGAAACCCTAATCCATATTAGGATGTATTTAATTTTAGTCCTAATCCAATTAGGACTTAATTTGAATCCGAAGTCCTAATCCAATTGGGACTTCTAGGAATCCTTTTCTAAGTAGGAATTCATATTGAATTCAAAATCCTATTCTAAGTAGGATTGTGGGAATCCTAATTCAAGTAGGAATCCCAGTCCTACTCCAACTAGGATTCCCAGTCCTAATCCAATTAGGACTCTAGGAATCCTACTCGAAGTAGGACTCTTGTTTCAAGTCCAATTAATTAATTCCCTTTGTTCCTTCTTCAACTGAATATCAATCGAATTGATTATTTGTTATTCCTAATCACTATTCAACCATCAGATCGGTCAATACTTCTAGTGTGTGTGACCCCATAGGTTCTACTCTGACTGGTAGTGAGATATATTGTGATCTCTATCACAATATCATTGAAGACTCTTTTCAATGGGTTGGAACGATTCCAACTCAACTCATTAAGGTTTATCGATCATCAAGATAATCCCTATGAGTCCCACCATCCCCCAGTGACACCTAGCAGCATGTAGTGGCTACCCAGCAGAATAGAATGGTGAACCTCTAGGTGCAGTTAATATGTGATACAGTCCTACTATCGTGGATCCCTACAGGACGGAGGTCATGGACAACTCGTCAAACCCCATCGTCTGTCATATGTGAAGATTTATTTGACTTAAGTTCGAGAGTGGAAAACTCTTTCTCCACTGTGCATACTGCCCCGGCCGAGGTCTTACGAACTCAGTCTTATAAATCACATAGGATCTCTCCTTATCTGTCAAGGTCGATAGATTCCTTATAGGTGCATACCCTACTCCTACAGTGAACTTACTGCAGCCAATCTACACTGCATGGACCCATATGGCTAGAGACCATGTATGTGTGCAGTTAAACTACAATAACCTCACTGTGAGTAGCCGAAGCACCGCAGGTCAAAGGACCAGTCACACTACTGCAACATCAAGCAAGTCACTGACGAGTGGATAGACATCCAAGTGACTTCTTGTATTGGTCACGCTCAGTACCCTTGTTCTTAACAAGCACCTGCACTATTACTTCAGTGTCGCCACACTGTGGACTCGAGTCTCGTCCATCCTTAAGAAAAGTAATCTGTGCACTGATCTCATCAGATTGATCACCGTCCTCGTGATGATCCATCGATCAGGAGCATTTAGAAATTAATCACCAATGATGCATGGCTCAAATTCTTAACTCTTGAGAATATGCATCATCATCTTATTAATTTCTTGGACGATTCATAGACACATAAATAATATGAATGAAAAGATGCCTTTTATTTATTCAATAATAAATAGTCAAGTACAATATTATGTCCCTAGAATTAACAATGTGTCAGCCAGATTGGCTTCTAGGGCATACATCTAACAATCTCCCACTTGCACTAAAGCCAATCAGTCATATATCTAAGCCCCATCTTCTCAAGGTGGGCTTCAGTCTTCTGCTGACTTAGCTGCTTAGTGAACGGGTCTGCCACGTTATCCGCGGAGTCTACTCTCTGCACCTCTACATATTTCTTCTCAACATAGTCGCGTATGAGATGGAAGCGCCGCTCTATATGCTTGGACTTCTGATGAGACCTTGGCTCCTTAGCTAGAGCTATGGTGCCATTATTATCGCAGTAGAGTGTTATGGCATCTGATGACATTACATCCAATTCTGCAATAAATTTCTTGAACCAGAAGCCTTCCTTAGCAGCTTCAGAGGCGGCGATGTATTCAGCTTCCATAGTAGAATCAGCAATGATCGGTTATTTAGAACTCTTCCAATTTACCGTACCACCATTGCACAAGAATACATATCCAGATGTTGACTTCCTATCATCGACGTCAGTCATGAAGTCTGAATCTGTGTACCCTTCTACCTTTAACTTTGATGATCCTCCAAAGACCAAGAATAAATCTTTAGTTCTTCTTAAGTACTTAAGAATATTCTTCACAACTGTCCAGTGTTCTTCACCTGGATTTGACTGATATCTGCTTGTGACACTCACAGCTAGGGCTATATCAGGTCGTGTGCATAGCATGGCATACATGAGGCTCCCTATTGCCGATGCATAAGGGATCTTGCTCATGCGCTGAATCTCTTCAGATGTGTTGGGGCACATCTTCTTGGAGAGATGAATTCCATGCCTAAGGGGTAAGAGACCCCTTTTGGAGTTTTCCATGCTGAATCTTTTCAGCACTTCCTCTATATATATTTTCTGTGATAGGCCAAGCATCCTTTTAGATCTATCTCTATAGACCTTTATTTCCAAAATATAGGATGCTTCCCCAAGGTCTTTCATGGAGAACTCTTTTGACAACCAGACCTTGACCGAGGTTAGCATGGGAATATCATTCCCTATCAGGAGGATGTCGTCCACGTACAGTACGAGAAATACGACAGCACTCCCACTAACCTTTTTGTAAACACACGGTTCCTCCTCGTTTTTGATGAAATCAAACGTTTTGATTGCATCATCGAAACGAGTGTTCCAACTCCGAGATACTTGCTTTAGTCCATAGATGGACCTTTGCAGCTTGCAGACCTTGTGATCTCCATCACTGGAAGTGAAACCCAAAGGCTGTTCCATGTAGATATCTTCATCAAGATGTCCATTTAGGAAAGCAGTTTTCACATCCATCTGCCAGATTTCATAATCATGAAATGCTGTAATGGCAAGCAATGTTCGGATGGATTTCAGCATGGCTACAGGTGAAAAGGTCTCCTGATAGTCAATGCCTTCGCGTTGACTATACCCTTTCGCCACAAGCCTTGCCTTATAGGTCTCTACCTCTCCATCCGGACCTATTTTTCTTTTGTAGATCCATTTACATCCAATAGGTACAATACTTCTGGTGGATCTACTAAGGTCCAGACTTGGTTGGAATGCATGGAGTCTAACTCTGACTTCATGGCTTCCAGCCATTTCTCGGAATCAATATCAGATATCGCCTCGTTGTAGGTTTTGGGATCTTGTGTATGATCCCTATCTCCCACTAGGAACATTTCCTCGGTATCCTCTTCTAGTATACCTAAGTATCTATCGGGAGGATGGGAGACCCTACTTGATCTGCGAGGTGGTTGCGGGACATTGTGTACTGGCTTTGTATGAATGGGTTCGATAGGATCCATAACTCGTTGTTTTTCAGAGACTTTCTCTTCAAGTTCAATTTTCCTCCCACTGCCTCTATCAAGGATAAACTGATTTTCCAAGAAGATGGCATGACGGCTCACAAACACATTGTGATCCTCTGAGATGTAAAAATTGTATCCTAATGACTCTTTAGGATATCCTATAAAACGAGCACTTATGGTCCTAGCCTCTAACTTGTCTGCCTGTAGTCTCTTGACGTGGGTCGGACATCCCCAAATCTTGAGATGACCAAGACTTGGTTTCTTACCATGCCATATCTCATACGGTGTGGTAGGAACTAATTTAGAGGGAACTCTATTCAATAAATAAATCGCTGTGAGTAAGGCATCTCCCCAAAGGAACATAGGTAAATCAGTGAAGCTCATCATGGACCTGACCATATCCAATAGGGTCCGATTCCTCCTCTCTGACACCCCGTTGAGTTGAGGCGTACCCGGAGGAGTCCATTGTGAGACTATGCCATTGTCCTTGAGATAGTCCCGGAATTCTCCACTAAGGTATTCTCCTCCTCGATCTGATCGAAGAGCCTTAAGGGATTTTCCAGTTTGTTTTTCTACTTCATTTTTGAACTCTTTGAACTTTTCAAAAGATTCAGATTTGTATCTCATAAGATACACATACCCATACCGTGAATAATCATCGGTAAAGGTAATGAAGTACGAATAACGTCCCCTAGCTAGCACATCGAATGGGCCACATACATCTGTATGTACTAGGGTAAGTATTTCAGTGGTCCTCTCCCCATGTCCTACAAAGGGTAATCTGGCAATTTTTCCTTGAAGACAGGATTTGCAAACTGGATATGACTCGGAAGTCAATGAGCCGAGAAGCCCATCTTTATCCATTTTGTTCATTCTGTCCTCTTCAATATGGCCAAGCCTGAGGTGCCACAAATATTTTTGGTTTATCTCATCCCTGGATCTTTTGGATCCTTTGGCATTCACTACTTGCTCAGACACATTTATATATGCAAATGATAGAGACTGTCAATCATAAAACCACGTGCGACTATTTTATTTCTTAAATAAATAGAACAGCAGTCTTTGTCAAATGTAAAAACATGACCTTCCTGTGCTAGACATGAAACAGAAATCAAATTTCTGCTAGCAGCAGGTACATAATAGCAGTCTTTAAGTAATAAACTAAAACCAGACGGTAGTCGCAGATGGTAGGTGCCGACAGCCACAGCAGCAACTTTTGCCCCGTTGCCAACCCGAAGGGTTACCGCACCTTCCGCCAGCCTTCTACTTTCCTTTAGACCCTGCATGGTAGTGCACAGATGAGCACTAGAACCAGAATCTATAACCCAACTAGAAGTAGAAGAAACCGTTAGATTAGTTTCAATTATGAGCAAATCTATACCTTCTGAAGGTTTGTCACCTTTCTTCAGGCTCTCGAGGTATGAAGGACAGTTCCTCTTCCAGTGGCCGTCGACATTGCAGTGGAAACATTTTCCTTTGTCATTGGCCTTTTTCTTTTGAACTTCCTTCTTTGACTTCTTGTCTTTCTTTTGCTTCTTCGTAGGCTTCTTTTTCTTCCAAGTAGACTTTCTCTTGGAACCAGAAGTCAACTCAGTAGCAAGGACATTGCCCCTTGAACCTTTCAAGGCTCCCTCAGCAGTTACCAACATATTTATCAGTTCAGTCTTAGTGCATTCAATCTTATTCATGTGGTAGTTTACTATAAACTGACCAAATGAATCAGGAAGTGACTGTAGGATCAAATCCACTTGCAATTCCTTGTGCATGTTCATTCCGAGCTTCTCAAGCTCCTCTAGGTCCTTGATCATAGTCAGACCATGATCATGGACGGACTGCCCTTCGCGCATCTTTGTCTTGAAGAGCCTCTTGGACACTTCAAAACGAGCTGTGCGACTCTGCTCACCATACAACTCTTGCAGATGTGCTAGTATGTCCCTAGCAGTCTTGAGATTCTCATGCTGGCATTGGAGTTCATTAGACATGGATGCCATCATATAGCACTTGACTCTAATGTCATCATCCAACCATTTTTGATGCATCTGTCGCTGAACATCAGTAGGACGTGCTGGTAGTGTGGGGATATCTGAATCGAGTATGTAGCCTATTTTCTCACAGCTCAAAACAATTTTGAGATTTCTAAGCCAGTCCTTGTAATTGGTTCCGGTCAATCGGTTGGTCTCAAGAATACGGGTCAAAGGGTTTGAGGTTGACATTATGATCTGCAGAGAGTAAAGATTCTAGTTAGACTTTTGTACTTGATCCTAATCTGTTCTAAGGTCTTTTAGAACAAATGTAACTCCCACTATTTTCTCGAATTCCTCACACTCCCCTGGTAGGAAAACGGAAATCCTACACGACTAGGGTTTCTAGTGGGTACTGCGGTTCCACCGATTTACATGCCACCTCACCTAACAGTTATTGATGACACATAGATTGATGAATGTACAACTCTTGTACAATGCTTCTCAAGCATGTTGCAGTGCTTCTTGGTCTCTAAGCCATGAAGACCTCACCTAACAGTTATTGGTCCCATTTCTTAGTTAAGTCAGACCCACTGTATAACCGTAGGAATAAAGTCGTCATTGGGTCCTCACCTAACAGTTATTGGTGCCCAACCCCACCTTTACCCTACAACATCTCATGTCTATAGAGAGGTCCAGCCCCCCGATGCAACTTGCCCACTGTGTCCAGCCGAGACAAATCAACATCAGAAAGACCTTAGCAGCTCTACTACAGTGGAAGACCTATTGACTTAATATTGGTTAATCAGGTCTTAGTGTTTGCAACTTGAGCTCTTCATAAGAGGTAATCGAACAATTGGCCAGGTAAGCAGGTGGGAGGCTCCCCTTACTCAGAGAGTAAGGTCCTAATTAAGTAACCACCTTTCATGCTTTCCTAGACACCAATTAGATCAATTAATCTAATATGACTTGCTCATGTCGGTTCACTCTCGACTTGATTGAGGAGGTTTTAATTTAGGTCTCAATTGGGTTTGCTACATCACATGTAAACCTATCTACCCGACTCACATTCACATCACATGCAAACGGCACATTGCAGGCAGTTATAATCGCAGCAATAATTAAGCTAAACTTTAAATAGGTGATGATCATGGATTCTAATTAGGTCGTATTACAAGCACATGCACGTCAATCGATCAACTGATCTTCAACTCTTGAATTGGTTCCAAGCCTCCTTGACTCGATCCTTGACCAACTCTTGATCCAATCGCCATCAACCGCTTAGAGCCCTGTTCATCTCATGCATCATCTTCGACTTGATCGTTGACGTACATCACATCACAGAAAATACAACCAGATATAAAATAAAAATAAAAATAAATTACATCCCCTTTTAGGAGGCACGCAGGTCTCTCAAAACATCAAATAAGATGCATGCAAGCATCTGTAAAATTACATGACATTGCAGATCACATCGCAGGTCTTTACATTTAATACCAAAAGGGTTTTGAATCCTATGATCATCACCATATGCAACAATTATAATTTTCAGATCTGATAATTAATTGATTATCTCATGACATAGGTTGCTGATCATGCTAATCATGATTCTAAACTTTGTAATCACATTAACAATGCTATTAGAATCATCCTTTTATCATATAAAAATCAGCATGTAAAAATCAGCACCCTAGAAAAATTCTGCATGCAGAAAATTTTCAGCATGCATGATCATTCAATTTTCAAATCTAATAAGCCTACTTATAATTAATTCTTACCTTAAACTACGAAGCCTAGGCTCTGATACCACTGTTGGGAACCCGCCTATGCCGCTGATATTTCAAAACAAAAATCATATTGCAGCGGAATCGGCATAAGCGGGATCGACGTTCATCGCATGAACGCTGTTTCTAGACCGTTCGTAGTTAGATAAGGATTAATACTTTTAAAACCTTTAGGGAGATCAAATCTTCACCTTGTGCGGGTAGATGATCACCGCAAACTGAAGCTCGTGGTTTTAGGTTGAGGGTTCGTTTGAAGCCGTTCAAACGTCCGGCCTCTACGGGTATCCACACGAAGCAGAGGACCTGATCAAAGATCTCTTGTCTTCCCGGGGTGCTAGCTCCCTTGCAAAGACTTCTTTTGATGGCTGATCTCCTCTCTTTCTTTCAACTCTTGAATATGCTTGAGAGGAGGAAGAAGAAGGATGAAGAAGAATCCCCACGCAGCCTTCTTTTCTTCCTTGCGTTGGATGAAGGAAGGGAAGGGGAGGAGGCCGCCAACACTTGGATCTTCTTCTTCCCTTGCTTGCGGCTGAAACAAGGAGAGGGAGAGGGTGGCCACGGCACAAGAGGGAGAGGCTTCAATACCTCTAGGGCGCCGGCCTCATAAGCCCTTTTATAGCCATCAAGGGCTCCTCCAAAGTAGGAGCCCTAGATGACTTTCCAAAGAGGGGGTGCCGGCCCCCTCTCTTGTGCCGCACCAAGTGATCAAGGGGAGGGGCTTGCGCCCCTCCCTCTTGGTAAACCCTAGTCCACATTAGGGTTTGCATTGCCCTAATATGGTCAAGCCCTAATCCTATTAGGGCTTAGCCCAAGGGTGAACCAATGGATCCAATCTAGGTAAGTCCTAATCCAATTAGTACTTGAATCAATTTTGACTCAATTGAACTCTTCAATCCTAATCCAATTAGGAGTCTTATTGATTCATTAGATTAATAATTAATCGTGACTTAAGAAACCCTAATCCATATTAGGATGTATTTAATTTTAGTCCTAATCCAATTAGGACTTAATTTGAATCCGAAGTCCTAATCCAATTGGGACTTCTAGGAATCCTATTCTAAGTAGGAATTCATATTGAATTCAAAATCCTATTCTAAGTAGGATTGTGGGAATCCTAATCCAAGTAGGAATCCCAGTCCTACTCCAACTAGGATTCTCAGTCCTAATCCAATTAGGACTCTAGGAATCCTACTCGAAGTAGGACTCTTGTTTCAAGTCCAATTAATTAATTCCCTTTGTTCCTTCTTCAACTGAATATCAATCGAATTGATTATTTGTGATTCCTTATCACTATTCAACCATCAGATCGGTCAATACTTCTAGTGTGTGTGACCCCATAGGTTCTACTCTGACTGGTAGTGAGATATATTGTGATCTCTATCACAATATCATTGAAGACTCCTTTCAATGGGTTGGAACGATTCCAACTCAACTCATTAAGGTTTATCGATCATCAAGATAATCCCTATGAGTCCCACCATCCACCAGTGACACCTAGCAGCATGTAGTGGCTACCCAGCAGAATAGAATGGTGAACCTCTAGGTGCAGTTAATATGTGATACAGTCCTACTATCGTGGATCCCTACAGGACGGAGGTCATGGACAACTCGTCAAACCCCATCGTCTGTCATATGTGAAGATTTATTTGACTTAAGTTCGAGAGTGGAAAACTCTTTCTCCACTGTGCATACTGCCCCGGCCGAGGTCTTACGAACTCAGTCTTATAAATCACATAGGATCTCTCCTTATCTATCAAGGTCGATAGATTCCTTATAGGTGCATACCCTACTCCTACAGTGAACTTACTGCAGCCAATCTACACTGCATGGACCCATATGGCTAGAGACCATGTATGTATGCAGTCAAACTACAATAACCTCACTGTGAGTAGCCGAAGCACCGCAGGTCAAAGGACCAGTCACACTACTGCAACATCAAGCAAGTCACTGACGAGTGGATAGACATCCAAGTGACTTCTTGTATTGGTCACGCTCAGTACCCTTGTTCTTAACAAGCACCTGCACTATTACTTCAGTGTCGCCATACTGTGAACTCGAGTCTCGTCCATCCTTAAGAAAAGTAATCTGTGCACTGATCTCATCGGATTGATCACCGTCCTCGTGATGATCCATCGATCAGGAGCATTTTTAGAAATTAATCACCAATGATGCATGGCTCAAATTCTTAACTCTTGAGAATATGCATCATCATCTTATTAATTTCTTGGACGATTCATAGACACATAAATAATATGAATGAAAAGATGCCTTTTATTTATTCAATAATAAATAGTCAAGTACAAAATTATGTTCCTAGAATTAACAATGTGTCAGCCAGATTGGCTTCTAGGGCATACATCTAACATGGGGTCACACGCATAGAAATTTCTAGGTTGATCAAATGGCTGATTGATAATTAAGAATCATTCAGGGGTAATTTGGTCATTTCGATTGACAAATTATTCTAAGCAAAAGTTGCATTAAAATAGTTATTGAATTATTGAAGGGTTAATTAGTAATTGGATTACTAATAAATTTAATTTGATTGAATTATTGGACTTTAATTAAGCCAAAATTGAATTAGATTCAATTTGGGCTAAATTTGGGTTTGACCTAATTCAACCGGGTTCGACCCGAGCCGATTGGGCATAACCTAATTGATCGAACTTGATCCAATTGGATTGGGCTTAACTCAAGTCAATTAAGAGTCCTTATTTGATGAGGATTAAGAGTCCAAATAATCAGAATTTATTATGGAGAAGAATTTTTAAAATTTAGGAACCTAGCTTTCCCTCTTGGAGAAGAAATGACACCTCACCATTATCCCCTAAATTCATAGTGCCTCTCCTAATATTTTTTGGCAAATAGTTGGCGTGAATAATGCTGGGAGGCGTGGGCATCTGATGGCTAATTCTTTCTTTTTTTTTGGGCATTAAATCCCTAAGAAGTAGGGAGCTCTTGCGCCAAGTTGTTGGCACAAGAGATAAGGATGCAGCGTAACAAATCAAAGCGCCATGAGTCCTTATTTTTTGGGATTCATGGCATGGGATTTGTAGGCACTAAAAGGGAGAGTTTTCAGCTGTGGAAACTCCCTTAATTTAGGGAATTAATTTGTGCAAGAATCCTTCTTTGAGAAGGACTCCTGAATGCAAGATCAAAGGGGGCGTGTATGGATGTTTTCTTGGGCACAAGGCTCCCTAATTTGTAGGGAGTCAAGGTGCTGATAAAATCTCCAGATCTCTCAGATATTCCACGTGATGAAGCCCTAATTTTTAGGGGATTTCATCGCCAATAGTTGGCACCATCATGAGAAAAATCAAGGGTCCTTCTTTGGGCGCAAACATGGGCAGCAGCCTTGTTTTTGGGAGGTGCTTGAATCCCTTTTTATTAGGGATTCGAGGTGCATAAAAGATGCAATATTTCCTCCTCTTGGCTGCCATAATAAACCCTATTTTGTAGGAATTTTAATTGCCAAATCAGTTGGCAAAAGTGGGCACCTATAGAGGGAAGATGGCGTGGGGACCTTGGCTATATAAGGCTCTCCATGCCAAGGGGTTTGGTGATTATTTTTTTTTGAATTTATGAAAATTCAAAAGAGTCACTTCATCTCTTCTCCTCTTCTCATTCTTCATCTTCTTCCTTCATCTCATAAGATCAATCAAAAGTTGATTGATTTTAGGAAGAACAAAATCAGCCACAGCAGGGTTCTGCGCAAGCTAGCACTTCTATGGGATCAGATCAACTCGGAGCTTCGCGTGGATCATCTGTAGAGGCCAGACACGTGTGTGGCTGCGAGGCTCGACTATCAGATCTTCATATCCATCCTCTTCTTCATAAGGTATGGGATCTATTTTATCTTAGTTAGGTTCAGAACTTAACTAGGGTTGCTGATTTTATAATTCCAAGATTAATCATGCTTATAGTTATTTTTACATAAATAGTTTAAATGTTTCTATAATTTATTTTTGAGATATGATCTCCCTTGCATGCTTGAAATTAAAGAGTTTAATTCTATCTTTCCGCTGCATTTTCTGAAATTTTTTAAAATTACATGCATGCAAAAACCGGCTTTTCCCTTCAATTGGTATCAGAGCCAGGTTGAATATTTAAACAATTTATGCTTAAAATAATTGAATTAATCTGAGTAGTTTAGTAATCTAATTGGGTTAATCACCGGGCCATTCGGTCATAGAAGAAAGAAGGGCTCATCACCCACTTTTTCCATTCGATGGAATCTTCTATGGCGTGTAGGGGTGCCACTATGATTGATCCTTGAAGATGAACAACGAAAGGTAGATTAAAATCTATTTTAATCTTTGTAATTAAATCTTAGATTTATAAATATGTTTAGATCAGATCTAAAGAAGATTTATCAATGATTTAATTACTGTTTTTGCATGATTAACTAGATCTAAAATTTGGATGCATGTGATGCATGTTTTATGATTAATATATGTGATATATTGAACATGTAAAATTTAAAATCATAAACTTATTTAGATTAGATCTAAATGCAATTTATGATTCTTTTAATCTCTGATTTTGTAAGACATATAAGATCTGAAAATAAATGCTTATGATGCATGTTATTTAAGTTAATTCATGTTAGTTTATATATATGATATATGAACATAAATCGTTAATGATTTAAACATGAATTAAATCTGAAATCAGAATGTTAATTCACAAATTTAGATCTGATTTTAAGAACTAAAAATTTGTAATTAACATCTGATTTAAGACTTATACAATGATCTAAATTTTTTTCATAAAACTACACTTAATTGAGAATTAAGTGACCTAGAATTGTGAATTGAATTTCAATGACAAATTGCGTATGTCTTGGAGGTTTGGGTAAGCTCAATTCAAGTTCTCTAATTGGGTTAGACCTAAGGTTAGAATCAAATCATGGAATGATTGAGTTAATTGATTAAATCTAACTAAGTAGTAATTAGATCAAATCAAGATAACTCAATTCAATTTACAATAGTTCTAGATTGATCGGTTCCATGTGTTTGAATCAGACCAAGATGGAACTTGATTTAGGCTCCGTGGTTGAGCCGAGTCATTAGGATGGTCAAAATCAAAATTGATTAACCAGTCGATGTCTAAAGTAAGTTTGGCAGACTCGACCGGTGGTTTTTAATTGGGAGCTACTCGCACTGATGCGTCTTTGTCGAGTTAATGGTATATCTCTTCCACCGATCTTACTTACCTGGCCGATTTGGTCAATTATTTTTGATTGGATCATTTAATGATTCGAGTTAACCTTTGCCTGTAAGAAAAATCAGTTTGACTAATTTAGGTGCCTCCTTAACTGGTTTGAATCTAATTTTTTATAATCTGACTTGGTGATGTCAGTAGGAGAATTTAGGTTAACCGGATCTTCTTATCTATCCTAATTAAATCCTCTAAATTAGGTCCTTAAAATAAAATAATTATGAGGATAACTAGATCATAGCCTCCCATTAAGTTAGATGATAATGAGTCCAATGTTTAGATAATCATTGGAGGCACCACACGCCTGGTGCTTATCGGACATTGGAATTGGTCATTTGATATATGATGAGTCGAGTGTACCTTCAATAGGTGGTCAGGTGGGCCGAGCCACACTCGGACTTGGTCATCTATTAGTTGATCACGCGGAATCCTATCATTTAATGGTTGGATCTAACCAGAATCTTCGGTGGAGGAGCCACACGCCTGCCAAAGAGACTGGGGCAAAATTATCACTAGAAATTGTTTGGTGAAACAATTGGTTCAGAATCTACCAATAGGTGCATATGGGTTGGCCGAGCCACACTCGGGCCCATATGCGATCAATTGGGTTCTAGTGCTCGCTAAAGATTTAAGTGTAATTTTTCAAATTTGAGGTAGAGGCTACTAATTTGTATAAAATAGTAGGAGGATCTTTAGACTAAATTCCAAGTCTTTAGGGTTTAGTCAATTCATAAACTAATAAGCCGATTTTCTTTTATGCAGAAATGGCCACTAACCGATCACTATTGGATAGTGATAAGCTGATAGGATCCAATTTTAATAGCTGGCTTAGAAATCTGAAAACTCAGCATAGTCAGGCCAAAAAGATTAAGACTGACCAGAGTCAGGCAGAATGCTTCTATTGTAAGAAGCAGGGGCATTGAAAGAGGAATTATCCTCAGTACCTTGCCTCACTTGACCTGAACAAGCCAAGCAAGAGAAAAGGGCAATCAGTTGCTGAACACCTTGTAATTTCTCTGTATGTGATAATTCGATCTAGGTATTAGATACTGAAAGTCCGTTTAATATATGCAATTTGTTGCAAGGACTTTAGGTCAATGAGAGATTTGAAAACAGCGAGAGATTCCTGAATGTTGGAGATGGAAGATATGTTCCAGTTCTAGCTTTAGAAAATCTCAAACTTGTTTTCAATGCTCATGTAATTGTCTTGAGTGATTGTCACTATTGTCCTACGTTCTTATTGAATGTAATTTCCATAGGCCTCTTGGCCATGAACGATTATGAAATTTCAATAAAAAAATGTTCTGGTGATATCATTATGAATGGTGTTACCGTAATGAATGGACGATTGAGCAATGACATCTACTTGTTTTCACAACCTGTTAATATAATGTACATGTCAAGGAAGCGCCCTAGAATAGATAATGTCATGGATGTCTACCTTTGGCATCATAGGCTAGGTCATATTTACAAGAATAGGATGAACATGTTAAGTAAAGTGGGAATCCTCAATGTTAATGATTGTGAATCATTGACAACCTACGAGTCATGTCTTCTTGGTAAGATGACCAAATCACCTTTTACTGAAAAAGGTGAACGAGCCAGTGACTTATTGACCTTTGTACATTCTGATGTATGTGGGCCATGCAAGGATTTTCTTCATTCTCTCAGGAAAGAATTCATTTAAAAATGCTAGAGGTGGGTATTCATATTTCATTACGTTTACAGACGACCTTCTAGGTATGGTTATGTCTATTTAATGAGACATAAATCTGAATCATTTGAAATGTTCAAATTATATCGTAGTGAAGTAGAAAAACAAACTGGCAAGAGTATTAAAACTCTTCGGTCAGACCGAGGAGGAGAATATCTCTCCAGTGAGTTTCTGACATATCTAAAAAAAATGAGATTCTTTTCCAATGGACTTCTCCTGGTACATCGCAGTATAACGGAGTATCAGAAAGGAGAAATTGAACCCTGTTAGACATGGTTCAATCCATGATGGGGTTTGCAAGTTTGCCCATATCCTTTTTGGGGATATGCACTTGAGTTAGCCTGTTATATACTTAATAAGGTTTCCAAGTAAATCTGTGAATAAAACACCACATGAGATGTGGACGGGATAGAAACCAGTACTTTCTCACCTTAGGGTTTGGGGGTGTCCGGCTTATGTCAAACGTTTGAAAACAGACAAACTTGAAGCCAAGTCTGACAAATGTTTTTTTGTCGGTTACCCTAAAGAAACTAAAGGATATTATTTCTACCTTGCTGAAGAACAAAAGTTGTTCGTAAGCAATAGAGCTGTTTTCTTGGAGAAGGAATTTCTTGAAGAAGGAAGTAGTAGCTCTAATGTTGAACTTAGGAAAATTCAACATGTAGAAGATCCAACACCATCCACTGAACCAGTTGAGTCTGAGTTGATTAGATCAAATCCAGAACCCACTTTGGATGTACCATTAAGACGATCAGGTAAAGTGCCACGTCAACTGAACATATACTACGGTTTGTTGGTTCGGGACGGGGATCCTATTGAAATAGATGAAAACGATGAGGATCCGATCACTTACATGGATGCAATGCAAAGAAAAGACTCTGATAAATGGCTTGGAGCCATGCAATCCGAAATGGAATCCATGAAGGTCAATGATGTATGGACATTAGTTGACCCACCTGAAGGGATTAAACCTATAGGGTGCAAATGGATTTTCAAAAGAAACAGAGTGCAGACGAAAAGGTAAAAACCTACAAAGTCCGTCTGGTTGCCAAGGGTTATCGTCAATATTATGATATAGACTATGACGAGACATTTTGTCCTGTGGTAATGCTCAAGTCCATTCGGATTGTGCTTGCGATAGTAGCACATTTAGACTATGAGATCTGGCAGATGGATGTTAAAACTGCTTTTCTAAATGGAGATTTAGAAGAGGAGGTGTATATGATACAACCTGAGGGTTTTACATCTGAAGATGAGTCTAAAGTGTGCAAGCTACAAAGATCCATTTATGGATTAAAGCAAGCTTCTCAGAGTTGGAACATACGTTTTGATAAGGTGATCAAAACATATGGTTTCATTAAGAATGAAGAAGAACCCTGCATTTATAAGTGGGTCAATAGTTCAGTAATCATATTCCTAGTTTTGTATATGGATGATATTCTATTAATTGGGAATGACGTCCCTACATTGCAAGGAATAAAGGTCTGGTTATTATCTCAATTTGCCATGAAAGATTTGGATGAAGCATCTTACATCCTAGGGATGAAGATCTATAGAGATAGATCTAAAAGATTGCTTGGATTATCCCAATGTACGTACATTAATACTATGCTGAAGAGATTCAGCATGATTAATTCCAAGAAAGGCTATCTTCTGATGAGCCATGGAATTAACCTCTCTAAGAAGGATTGTCCGACAATTCCTCAAGAAAGAAAGAGTATGGATAGAATTCTATATGCTTCAGCAGTGGGTTCTATAATGTACGCCATGACATGTACAAGACCAGACGTGGCGTACTCACTAGGAGTAGTGAGTAGATACCAGTCTGATCCAGATAGCAACCACTGGAAGGTTGTAAAATCTATCCTTAAGTATTTAAGAAATACTGAGGACCAGTGGCTTGTATATGGTGATTCTGACTTGAAACTTGAGTGATATACTAGTTCCAGTTTTTCCAGTCGGATCGAGATGATAGCAAGAGCGTGTCGGGTTATATCTTTACTCTTAAGGATGGTGCAATCTGCTAGAAAAGTTCCAAGCAGCACTCAGTGGCAGATTCTACATGCGAAGCAGAATACATCGCAATATCCGATGCCGCCAAGGAAGCCGTATGGTTGCATAAGTTCATCACCGAGCTTGGAGTGGCACCCTCCATTGATGGTCCAGTTCCCATTTTTTGTGACAATACTGGAGCCATAGCTCAAACGAAGGAACCCAAAGCACATCAGTGGACCAAACATATTCTGCAACGCTATCATCTGGTTCGGAAGATTATTGAATGAGGTGACATTAATCTTTAGAAGATTGATACAAAAGAAAATTTGGCTGACCCATTTACTAAAGTCCTCAGCATCAAAGAGTTCAACGACTTCAAGTCAAAGATGGGTATTAGATACTGTACCGATTGGCTTTAGGCTAAGTGGGAGTTGTTGGAAATTGTACCCTAAGAGTCAATCGTCAGCATATTGATGATTGATTTTGTAAATGAATTGACAAATTAATAAAGTATTATTTTGGCATTATTCATCATTTTTTTTGTACATCTGTAAATGAACTCTTGTAGTATGATGAAGTCCTTAGGATTCTTTTATGATAAAGGAGGATTTATCTGTGAGTCCTTAAACCAGTTCACAACTAAATGATATGCTGTTAATAGGACAACAACATTATCGAGTTTAGGTCGTTGTGTGACATATACGTTGGTTGTCCTCTTAACCAAGGAGTGTGGAGACACTAATATGTCACACAGGTAAAGTGTAGGAGTATATTTTACTGAACGTGACCAATTCCGAAATACTCTGCTGTCAAGAGATATTCCGAGTGGATATGGGTATTTGTGTCCCTCAGATCTGAGATCACCACGGTGATTAGTAAGCAACTCACTGTACTTTAGTACCGGACTAACTGAATTTCTAATTCAAGAGCGGAAGGTCATTGGGTGCAGTTAAGTACTTGCAAAGTCGGTGTGTGAGTCAAGATGGAATTGACCCCTCCTGGTGATAGGAGATAATGCCCTTGTGTTCAATTTAGCAAAACCTTGGCCAGGATAATCCTTGTGAGGAGTCGCAGGATTTCTAAAGTTGATCACATGGAGGATGCACTTATTACAGAGTTGACAAAACTCTGAAGTCATCCTGGCATTAGGAGTCAAAGGGATGAATTATACAGTAACCATAGTCCACAGTTCTAGAATATTTGCTTTGCATATATTTGGCCTATCCGGACGTCGGGTACCATTGCTAGATTGTCATTTCGATTAGTATAAGAAGTTGTTCTTGTGCTACCGGCTTAGGTTCGAACCTATGAGGTCACACGCATAGAATAGGTTGATCAAATGGCTGATTGATGATTAAGAATTATTCAGAAATAATTTGGTCAATCCGATTGACAAATTATTCTAAGCAAAAGTTGCATTAAAATAATTATTGAATTATTGAAGGATTAATTAGTAATTGGATTACTAATAAATTCAATTTGATTGAATTATTGGATTTTAATTAAGCCAAAATTGAATTAGATTCAATTTGGGCTAAATTTGGGTTTGACCTAATTCGACCGGGTTCGACCCAAGCCGATTGGGCATAACCTAATTGATCGAACTTAACTCAATTGGATTGGGCTTGACTCAAGCCAATTAAGAGTCCTTATTTGATGAGGATTAAGAGTCCAAATAATCAGAATTTATGATGAAGAAGAATTCCTAAAATTTAGGAACCTAGCTTTTCCTCTTGGAGAAGAAATGACACCTCACGATTATCCCCTAAATTCATAGTGCCTCTCTTAATAGTTTTTGGCAAATAGTTGGCATGAATAATGCTGGGAGGCGTGGGCATCTGATGGCTAATTCTTTTTTTTGGGGGGGGGCATTAAATCCCTAAGAAGTAGGGAGCTCTTGCGCCAAGTTGTTGGCACAAGAGATAAGGATGCAGCGTAACAAATCAAAGCGCCATGAGTCCTTATTTTTTGGGATTCATGGCGTGGGATTTGTGGGCACTAAAAGGGAGTTTTCAGCCGTGGAAACTCCCTTAAATTTAGAGAATTAATTAGTGCAAGAATCCTTCTTTGAGAAGGACTCTTGAACGCAAGATCAAAGGGGGCGTGTATGTTAGAAGTATGACCTAGAAGCCAACGTGGCTGACGCATATTTGTAATTTGGAGCACAAATTTGTAATTTGACTCCTATTAATAAATAAGATTGGGCAATTTGTTTTTTATTCATGTTTGTATGTGTCCATGAATCGTCCAAAAAATTAATAGATGATGACACATATTCTCAAGGAGTTGAGAATTTGAGGCATGTGTCATTAGGGATTAATTTCTAAATGCTCCTGATCGATGGATCCATCACGAGGGACGGTGATCGATCCGTTGAGATTAGTGCACAGATCACTTAGTCAGATGGACGAGTCTCGAGTCCACGGTGTAGAGACACTAGAGTGATTGTGCAAGTACTTGTTAGAGAACAAGGTACAAAGCGTGACCAAAGATAGTAGTCACATGGATGTCTATCCACTCGTCAGTGACTACATATGCTGCAGTTGTATGAATGGTCCTTTGACCTGCGATGCCCTCAGCTATTCACTATGAGGTTGCTGTAGTTTGACGAGCATGTGAACTTGGGCCCTAGCCATTCGGGTCCTTATAGTGCAGATTGGCTACAGTAGGTTCATTTTGGAATAGGGTTGCATCTAGATAGGATCTATCAACCTTGATAGATTAGGAGTGATCCTATATGATTTATGAAACTGAGTTCAATAAATTCCTAGCCAGGTATTTTGGAAAAAAAGTTTTTCATATCTCGAACTGGAAGTCGTCTAAATTTGACATATGACGAACGATGGGGTTTGACGAGATATCCATAACCTCCGTCATGTCGGAATCCATGATAGAGGGACTGTATCATACGCTAACTGCACCTAGAGGTTCAAACATTCCATTCTGCTGGGTTGCCACCATATACTGCTAGGTGTCACTAGTGGATTGTGAGACTTGAAGGCATTCACTTGGTGATCAATGAACCTTGAGAGTAGAACTAAAATTGTTTCAGCCCACTGAAAGAAGTTTCAGTGATATTGAGATGGAGATCTCAATATGTCTCACTACCAGTCAAAATAGAACCTACGGGGTCATACACATAGAGGATTTAATTAATCAGACTATCATAATTGTGATTGTGAATCATAATAAAAATAAATCATCAATATGATTGGTAATTGAATTAACCCACTAAGTGTTAGTGAGTTAATGGAAGAAAAATTAAGTAAAATTGATTGCAATTGGATTGCAATTGGGCGGATTTAATGAGCCAAATCAAATTGGGTTCGATCCAAATTGATTTGGGTTCATGATGTTGGGATCCCTCGCACGCTGCAGAAAATTTTAGAAAAATTCTGCGTGCAGCGGAAGACATGCGCGAGATCCCGTTCATCACGCATGAACGTATTTTAAAACCATCGTTCATAGATAGATTAGGATTAAATACTTTTACATAATATTAGGAAGATCAGATCTTCATCTTGTGCGGGTAGATGATCACCGCAAATCTGATGATCGTGGAGTTGTTGGAAGGCTCGTTTGAAGCCGCACACGCATCCGGCCTCTACGGGTATCCTCATAAGGCAGAGGACCAATTCAAACACCTGAATCTCCCCGGTGTGCTAGCTCCCTTGTAGAGATTTATTTTGATGGTTGAAATCCTCTTCTTGATCTATCAACTCTTTGATTGATCTTAAGAGGAAGAAGAAGGACTAGAAAAGGGAGGAAGAAGATCCCATCTTGCTGCCCCTTTTCCTTTGTCTTTTGGATGGAAGAAGGAGGAAGGGAAGAAGCCAATGCCATCTTTCCTTTTTTTTTTCTTTCTTTGTGGCTGAAAAAAAACCACCAAGAGGGTGAGGGGTTCATGGCACAAAAGGGAGAGAAAAAAAATACCCAAACGTGGCAACCCCTTTCTGTGTTCCCTTGCGGCTGAACAAGAGAAACATTTTCTCTTGTTTTGTATGGCTCTCAAAAAGAGGAGGAGGTTCATGGCTGAAGGAGGGCTCCAATAGAGAGGGGAAAACCTTCATGTACGGCTGCCCCCCTTATCCCCCTTTTAAATGGCGTATGGACCTCCTAAAAAATAGGAGCTCCATCTTTATCTCAAGTGCCGCACCAAAGAAAAAATAAGAGGAGGGGGCGTACGCCCCCTCCTCCTGTGTGCATCTAATCCTCATCTAATGAGGATTAAGTGGTCCCTCAAATTAGAGATCTAATCTAATTAGATGTCTACCAAATTATGAACCAATTTGGACTTATAAAAGTCCTAATCCAATTAGGACCAAATTGAATCATGACTCAATTGAACTCTTCAATCCTAATCCAATTAGAAGTCGTCTTAATTTATTAGATTAAAATTAATTGTGACTTATCAAATCCTAATCCAATTTGGATTTATTTAATTTTAGTCCTAATCTAATTAGGACTTTAGAAATCCTACTCCAAGTAGGACTTTAATATAATTTGGAGTCCTAATCCAATTAGGACTCTAGAAATCCTACTCCAAGTAGGATTCATATTTAATATAATCAAGTCCAATTAATTAAATCTAATTAATTAAATTAATTTGTAATCCAATTGCAATTATTCCTTCTTCAACTCATTAACTCTTAGTGGATTAACCAATTATTAATCAAATTGATTATTTGTGATTCCTAATCACAACACAACCATCGAATCGGTCAATACCTCTAATGTGTGTGACCTCATAGGTTCTATTCTATCTGGTAGTGAGATATATTGCGATCTCTATTACAATATTATTGAAAACTTCTTTCAATGTGTTGGAACAATTCCAACTCAACTCACCAGGGATCATCGACCATCAAGATGGTCCCTGTGAGTCTCACCATCCACCAGTGACACCTAGCAGCATGTAGTGGCTATCCAGCAGAATGAAATGATGAACCTCTAGGTGCAGTTATCGTATGTACAGTCCTTCTATCGTGGATCCTACAGAACGGAGGTCATGGATAATTCGTCAAACCCCATCGTCTGTCATATGTCTAGATTTATTCGACTTAAGTTCGAGAGTGGAAAAACTCTTTCTCCACTGTATATACTGCCCCGGCCGAGGTCTTATGAACTCAGTCTAATAAATCACATAGAATCACTCCTTATCTACCAAAATTGATAGATTCCATGTAGGTGCATACCCTACTCCTACAGTGAACCTACTGCAGCCAATCTACACTACAAGGACCCATATGGCTAGAGACATGTATACGTGCAGTCAAACTACAGCAACCTCACTGTGAATAGCCGAAGCACCGCATGTTCAAGGACTAGTCACACTACTGCAACATCAAGCAAGTCACTAACGAGTGGATAGGCATCCAAGTGACTTCTTGTCTTGGTCACGCTCAGTACTCTTGTTCTCTAACAAGCACTTGTACAATTGCTCCAGTGTTCCTACACTGTGGACTAAAGACTCGTCCATCAAAGAAAGCAATCTGTGCACTAATCTCAGCGGATCGATCACCGTCCTCGTGATGATCCGTCGATCATGAGCAATTCAAAAATTAATCACCAATGACACATGCCTCAAATTCTCAACTCTTGAGAATATGCGTCATCATCTTATTAATTTCTTGGACGATTCATGGACACATAAGAGCATGAATGAAAAGAATGCCCATTCTAATAAATTCATTATTAGGTCAAGTACAAATTTATATCCCAGAATAAAATAATGCGTCAGCCAAATTGGCTTCTAGGGCATACTTCTAACAATCTCCCACTTGCACTAAAGCCAATCAGCCATAAATCTAAACCCCATCTTTTCAAGATGTGCTTCAGTTTCTACTGACTTAGCTACTTAGTGAATGGGTCTACCACATTGCCTGTGTAGTCTACTCTCTGTACCTCTATTTATTTCTTTTCGAGGTAGTCGCGGTAACAGGTTAAACCGCCGCTCTATGTGCTTAGACTTCTGGTGAGACCTTGGCTCCTTAGCTAGTGTTATGGTGCCATTGTTATCACAGTAGAGTATTATGGTATTTGATGACATTATACCTAACTCTACAATAAACTTCTTGAACCAGAAGGTTTCCACTGCACCTTTAGAGACGGCTTAACATTCAACTTCTAAGGTAGAATCTACAATGATCGGTTGTTTGGAACTCTTCCAATTTACTGAACCACCATTGCATATATTCTGATGTAGACTTTCTATCATCAATATGTGTGCATCCTTCTACCTTCAACTCTGATCTTCTCCCAAAGACCAAGAACATGTCCTTAGTTCTTTCTCAAGTACTTAAGACTTTTCTTCCACAGCTATCCAGTGCTTCTTGACTGGATTTGAATGATATATGCTCGTGACACTCACAATATGTACTATATCAAGTCACGTACATAGCAGGTATATATGAGGCTTCCTATAGCCGAAGCATAAGGGATCTTGCTCATCCGCTGAATCTCTTCAGATGTGTTGGTGCACATCTTCTTGGAGAGATTTATCCCATGCTTAGGGGTAATAATCCCCTTTTAGAGGTTTCCATGCCGAACCTCTTCAGCACTCCCTCTATGTAATATTCTGTGACAGGACAAGCATCCTCTTAGATCTATCTCTATAGACCTTAATTTCTAAAATATAGGATGCTTTTCCAAAGTCTATCATGGAGAATTCCTTAGACAACCAAACTTTGACCTAAGTTCGTATGAGAATATCATTTCCAATTTGAAGGATATTATCCACGTACAATACGAGGAATACAATAGCCCTCCCATTAACTTTCTTATAAACATATGGTTCCTCTTCGTTCTTGATGAAATCAAACGATTTGATTATATCGTTGAAATGAGTGTTCCAACTCCGAGATACTTGCTTTTGTCCATAGATGGACCTTTGCAGCTTACAAACCTTGTAATCACTATCACAGTATCATTATATGCTGCAACAGCAAGCAATATTCAAATGGACTTCAGCAATGCTACAGGTGGAAAAGTATCCTTATAATCAGTACCTTCGCACTGACTATAACCTTTTGCTTCTAGCCTTGCCTTATAGGTCTCTACCTAGCCATCCGAACTTAATTTTCTCTTGTAGATCCATTTACACTCAATAGGTACTATACCTTCTGGTGGATCTACTAAGGTCAAGACTTGGTTGGAATGCATGGAGTCCATCTCTGACTTCATGGCTTCCAGCCATCTTCCGAAATCGATGTCTAACATTGCCTCGGTGTAGGTATTGGGATCCTTACCTTGATCCCTATCTCCCATGAGGAACACTTCCTCTACATCCTCTGTAGGCATACCTAAGTACCTTTCAGGCGGACGGAAGATCCTACTAGATTTACGAGATGGAGAAGGTACTACGTGTACTGGCTTAATATGAATAGGTTCTATAGGCACAATGGCTCGTTGCTCTTTAGAGACTTTTTCTTAGAGCTCATTTTTCCTCCCACTGCCTCTATCAAGGATAAACTATTTTCATGAAGATAGCATGTCTGCTCACAAACACTTTGTGATTCTTTAGGATGGAAAAATCGTATCCTAATAACTCTTTTAGGATATCCAATAAAACGAGCATTAATTATCCTATCCTCTAACTTGTCCGCCTGTTGTCGCTTGATGTGGGCCGGACATTCTCAAATCTTGAGATGACCAAGACTCGGCTTCTTACCATACCATATCTCATACGGTGTGGTAGGAACAGACTTAGAGGAAACACTATTCAATATGTAAATAGCTGAAAATAGGGCATCTCTTTAAAGAAATAAGGGTTGATCAGTGAAGCTCATCATGGACCTGACCATATCCAATAGGATCTGATTCCTCCTCTCCGACACTCCATTGAGCTGAGGTGTACCAGGAGGGGTCCATTATGAAACTATACCATTTTTCTTGAGATAATCACGGAACTCTTCACTAAGGTATTCACCTTCTCGATCTGATCGAAGAACCTTAATGAGTTTTCATGTTTATTTTTCTACTTCATATCTGAACTCTTTGGACCTTTCAAAAATTTCAGATTTGTGTCTCATACACATATCCATACTGTGAGTAATCATCGGTAAATGAAGTAAAAAATTACAACCCCCAGCCTGCACATCGAATGGGCCACATACATAAGTGTGTACTAGGGTAAGTATCGCAGTGGATCTCTTTCATGTCCTACAAAGGGTAATTTGGCCATCTTTTCTTAAAGGTAGGATTCACAAATCGGATATGACTCGAAAGTTAATGAGCTCAAAAGCCCATATTTCTTCAATTTGTTTATTCTGTCTTCTCCTATATGACCAAACCTGAGGTGCCACAAATACTTTAGATTTATCTCATCTCTAGATCCTTTTGGATCCTATGGTACTCACTGTTTGCTCAGATACATTCATAGGTACATCCAATATAAGTGATAGAGACGGTCAATCATAAAACCATATGCATCCAATTTATTTCTCAAACAAATTGAACAATAGTCTTATAAAAATCTTCCTGTGCTAAACAAGATACAGAAATCAAATTCTGCTAGCAATAGGTAACAGTCCCTAAGTATCGTGAGCATATCTGACATACCTTCTGAAGGTGTGTCACCAAGGTGTGTCACCCTTCTTGCATTTTATGCTTCCCATGTATATAGGACAGTTCCTCTTTTAATGACCGTCCATGATGCAATGGAAACACTTTTCCTTGCAATCAGCCTTTTTCTTGGAACTTCCTTACTTGGCCTTTTTCTCGAATCTTCTGCTTCTTCGCAGGCTTCTTCTTCTTCCAGGTGGACTCTCTCTTGGAAGTAGAAACCAACTCGACAGCCAGAACGATGCCCCTTGAACTCTTCAAGGTCCCTAAGGTAGTTACCAATTTATTTAACAATTCTATTTTTGGTGCATACAATCTTGTTCATATGGTAATCTACTATAAACTGTTCATATGAATCTGGAAGGGATTGTGGGATTAAATCCATTTGCAATTTCTTTGTGCATGGTCATGCCGAGCTTCTCAAGCTCCTCTAAGTCCTTTATCATGGTCAAAACCATGATCATGGACAGATTGCCCATTACGCATCTTGGCCTTGAAGAGCCTCTTGGATACTTCAAAACATGCTGCGTGACTCTGATCACCATACAACTCTTGTAGGTGATATAATATATCCCTGGCAATCTTCATGTTCTCATGCTGGCATTAAAATTTATTAGACATGGATGCCTTTATGTAACACCTAACTTTATTGTCATCGTTCGTCCACTTGTCATGCGTCATACGCTGATAGTGATTGGACGGACTGGTAACACGAAAATTTCATGGTCTAGCACATACCCCTAATTTCTCACAATTCAAAACTATTTTGTAAGTGCAGAGCTAGTCTTTATAATTGGGTTTGATCAAATGGTTGTTCTATAGGATATGAGTTAGGAGTTCAGAAGCTGAATTTCTAATCCTCAGAGAGTAAAGATTCTAATTAGAATTTTTGTACTTGATCTCTATTTATTTAGGGCCTTTTAAAAACAAATATACCTTCCACTATTTTCTCGAATATCTCACACTCCTTTGGTAGAAAAACGGAAATCTTGCGACTCTAGGTTTCAAGTGGGGTGCTACGGTCCCACTAATTTACATACCACCTCACCTAACAGTTATTGGTGACATATAAACGATGAGTGTACAACTCTTATACAATGCTTCTCAAGTTGTAGCGCTATCCGGTCTCTAAGTAATGAAGACCTCACCTAACAGTTATTGGCCCCATTCCTTAGTTAAGTCGGATCCACCGTATAACCGCGGAAGCAAAGCCGTCATTGAGTCCCTCACCTAACAGTTATTGGGCCCAACCCCATCTTTACCCCCTACAACATCTCATGCCTAATAGAGAGGTCCAGTCCCCCGATGCAACTTGCCCACTGTATCCAGCTGAGACAAATCAATGCCGGAAAGACCTTAGCAGCTCTACTACGGTGGAAGACTGCTAGACTTAATATTTTCGAGAAGATTTAATTTAGGTCTCTTTCATTTAATTATCTACATCTCATGCAAATAATCATCTACCTGCTATGTATAGACATAAACATAAACAATAAGGCATAATCATAAAATAACTGGTGATGATCATGAATCCAAGATGGGGTCATAGTACAAGCACATGCACGTCAATTGGTTAGATCGTCTTCAACTCTTGACTCGATCTTGAGCACCCTTGGTCCAATTGTGATCAACTCCTTGATCCATCTCCAATCAACCCTTAATCTTGATCCGCGCAAATCGTGCTTGTAGAGGCATGCACCGATTAACCATTGACGTGCAAACACATCACAGATTACATCCCAGATAACTTTAAAAATTAAATAAAAAATTAAATAATAATTACAACCCTTTTCATGAGATGCGCAGGTCTCTAATACATCAATATAAGATGCACGCAGGCATCTGAAAATCTGATTTACATGCCATCACATAACATCACAGAACATCGCAAAACATTTCAGCATATATTAAAGGGCCCATCCATGATTATCACGATACGCATCTCATGTATTAATATAATTTACAGATCTGAATATTTAACTGATTATGTCATCTTATGAGTTGCTGATCATGCAAGATATGATTCTAAATATTTGTAATCTCATTAACAAATCAACAGAATCATTAATCTAATCACATAGAAAATCAGCATGCAGAAAAATCAGCAAGCTGAAAATTCTGCATGCAGAAAAAATTCAGCAAACATAATCTTAAAATTTTCAGATCTATTATACCTTAATCATTTAATCCTTGAGGATGATAGTGTTATTTTGATGATTAACAAGCAATTATCTAGAGTATGTTATAAGTTAAATTGATACTTCATTTATAAGACTATTACTCTCAGGATATTTGTATAAATTGATATAGATACATTTCATTGTTTATTTGAATGAATCTAACCTTGAGATGCAGCAAAGTGTGGATTGAGTCGACCCAAAGGATGATTGGGTCGACCCCGGCACATCAAGAAATTATTTGGCACACTTCTGCAAAAATGGGCACAGATGAACAGTGAGTTGGGTCGACCCAAGGAAAGCATGAGTCGACCCAAACATCAAGATCCTCAAAACAAGATAAACAATGGTTCTCTGGATTCACTGAGAGGGTCGACCCAAGAAGTAGTTGAGTCGACCCAAGCCTGAGTCGACCCAAACCCTGAGAGGGTCGACCCAAAGGCAAGACAGAAAAGAAGACAGAAATGATTCTCTGGAATTACTGAGAGGGTCGACCCAAGAAGAAGTTGAGTCGACCCAAGTGAACTTTGAGTCGACCCAAAGAATGGTTGGGTCGACCCAAGGGAAGGAAGGCTGAATTTCAAGTTTTTGTGTTTTCCTGAGAGAGTCGACCCAAGTGAAAGTTGGGTCGACCCAAGGACAGGTTGAGCCGACCCAAGCACGGGCAGAAGCATAACGGCTAGTTGTGCAGAAATGCTTTTTGGACTCCCAACGGCTATAAACGGCTAGTTTCTTCAATTCAATGGTCAGGAAGGACTATTTGGAGGTTGGAGAAGTATTTAAGAGGGAGTATTCATCAGAGGGAAGTAAGCTTGGAAAAATACATCAAGTGCATTCAAGAGAGAACCCTAGCAAGGCAAGCTTCATCCAAGTGCTTCATTCAAGAATCAAAAGAAAGTGGTTGAGCAGATTCAAAGAGTCATCAAGAGCTCCATCCACCCTTGAAGAGTGAAGCATCCTTGACAAAGAAGAGAGAAGTCACATCAAGCGATAAATATTCTCTAAACTCTTCTTTGTAGATTATATTGTTATATTTGCTCATCTAGGAGTTTAATCTTCTTCCTTTGTTTATTAAACTACTTGTAAAGGTTTGTTGTTAGCCCCGCAAAACCAAAGGAATAGGTTGATTGGTGAACCCGGAAAACCAATGTGTAAAGGTTCGTTGGTGAGCCCATAAACCAACATAGGTTGTTGGTAAGCCCGTAAAACAACGTAGTTGTTGGTGAACCCGTAAAACCAATTGTATAGGTTCGTTGGTGAGCCCGTAAAACCAACATAGGTTTTTGGTGAACCCGAAAAACCAAAGTGTAAAGGTTTTTGGGATTGTGAGCCCGAAAAACAATCCACTGTAATCCGCGGGATTATAGTGAATTCCCAAGGGGTCGCTTGGGGAGTGGGACGTAGGTGCTAAGGAAGAGCACCGAACCACGTATACTTCTTGTTGTTTGTATTGTGATTTGTTTAAGTTCACTAACTCATCATTTAACACAAGTAAGATAGTTAAAATTAAAAGAAACCAATTCACCCCCCTCTTGGCTTGTCACCTTGGGCAACAAGTGGTATCAGAGCAAGGTGCTCCCAATAGTACTCATTGATCTCACAATCAAGAAGTTAAAGATCATGACAACCCAAGTGGGATGTTCTATAGGAGAGGGACAATTAATTGATAGACCTCCACTTTTTTAATGGCATAAACTATACAATATGGAAAGCACGCATGTGCATTTTCATTCAAGCACATGACTATGATTTATGGAGTATCATAGTCAAGTAGGACCACACACAAGTACTAATCATGATAAGAAAATGGATCAGCAAAATGCAAAAGCCATGAATGTGCTATTTTGTGCATTAGATGATAGTGAACTTAATTGCATATCTTTTTGCACAACTGCTAAGGAAATATGGAATATGCTTGAAGTTAAATATGAATGCACTAACAAATCTGAAACATCATGTGTAGAAGAAGAGCAGCATCATATTGCAAATTCATGCTTAATGGCACATGAAGATGAGATATATGAGGTACATGCTAAAACTAAAGATGATTTTACATTTGATAAACTTCATGATGTCTTTTCTGATTTGTATTTAGATCATAAGAAACTTATTTGTAGGAACAAGAACTTGAAGAATGAAAATCAAATCCTAATAGATGAAAACTAAAACTGACTAATGAAATTGAAATCTTAATTAAAGAAAATAAAGAACTAAATCAGAGAAATCAACTTCTTACTGAAAGCCATGATAAACTTAAGAAAACAATGAACTGCTTTCAGAAGATAATGAAAAATTAACTAAAGAAGTTGATAATTTGAAACCTATTGTTGAAAGATTCACTCTCAGCTCTGAAAAACTAAATTTAATGATAGAAAATTCAAGAGCTGTATATGACAAAGCTGGATTGGGATATCAACCTTTGTACACTCAAAAATCTTTCGAGAATATAATTCTAAAATCCTCCACTATTCATCTAAAAATTTTTCACAAATCTGGTGAAACTAATAAACAGAAACAGAAAATTGAAAATTCATTATCTGTTTTTGCTAAATCTATGTTGTTTAAATTTAGCAAGAATATGCAGAAGTATATTACTTGTAATTCTAAAACCTGCAAACTAATAGACAAAATGATAATTAAGAGAATGGGTTCCAAAAGGAACAATTATAGCTAACCTGCAAGGACCCAAAAGAGCTTGGGTTTCTAAGTTGAAAACATGATCATTTTTAGCAAATGTGTCTAGCTACCCAAGATTCCAATGAATCTGGACAATGGGTTCTCTAGACACGTGTTAAGAATAGAACTTAAAATATAATTAAGAAGAGTGACCAAAATGGAAGAAATAATGAAATTAGTAATCCTTGCATCCTCTCATATTGAACTTGTAGCTAGTATTAATCATTTCTGTGATATAAGTGATACTTTTGGTATAAAAAAAAAATATATCCAAATCACTCCATCTTCCTATATTATGCTTCAGTTATTGATGGATAATTTACTTTAATCAATACTCTTAGAATAACTCTTTGAATTCTCTATATACTTGATTGAGAGTTCTTATCCTCGGCATTATCTTCTATTGATCATAAACACAAGAATGTCTACTTGGTATATTTTTTTTATATATACATTAAGAATACCAAGATTAAATAGACTAGTTTTGGCGTATAAAATCAACTCATACTAGTATGGACTTAATCTCAAAAGACCTTGTCATTGGTTCACTTAGATTAATTTTTGCAAGGTCAAAAGTTTGCTATGTATGTCATCTAGAAAAATAAACTAGAATCATTTCTAAATCTGAAAATATTGTTTTCACCTTTAGCCTTTGAAAATTCTCCATAAGAACTTATTTGGATCTCTAGGATTGTGAACTTAGGAGATAAGCTTTCTGATATTTGTAATTGTGGAAATTTCTCAAAGCTAATATTGGTTTTGTTCTTGGCACTTAAATTAAAATATTTTCTGCATTGGCACAAACTCACAAAAAGGGTTCAAATGAAAAAGGTTTTGCAAACTATGAAAATAAAATTGTATCATCTAGTTTTGAAAACCAATTTCTTATTGAGTTGTGCACAGAAAATAATATTGAATACAATTGTTTCTACACCAAGAACACATAAATAAAATAGAGTTGATAGGATCCTTGAAGAAATGAAAAAGACAATGTTGTATGATAGTCATCTACTTAAATGATTTCTGTTAAAAGCAATCATCATTGCTTGTCATACATATGGTTTCTATTAGAAAACTCCTTTTGATCTTCTGAAAATAGAAAATGATATTTTGTATATCTTTTATATTTTTCAGTCATACATGTCATGCTTGATATGTTCTTATGAAAATAATGTCAAATCTGATAAAACAAATATTTCTTTGGATATTACTCTTCAAGCAATGCATATAGAATATTCAATGAAAGATACAAGTTGTAGAGATATCAATTCATACTATTCTTATTAAAACTAGATCCTTTATTGAGAATATAGTTTATCATTTTGATTCTATGTAACAATCTGATTTTGATAGAAACAACTGTTTAAGATAATTTGATTAAAACTTAGCTAGCACGTCTTATTGATAGTTATCTTAAGCAAATAGAATCTAAGCTAAATTGATTCTGAAAACAAGAAATTGATTTGACTTGATGAATCTTCCTATTGCCTCACATGCTTTTCTTGAACCATCTTGGTTAATGAAACTATCTCTTTACATGTGCTTGCTTATATTTAGGCAATCTCTTAAGTAAAGTGACTCAACATTCAATTATTGTCATATCTTATGTTGAGTCATCTAGTTTAAGAAATATGTTGTATGAATGTTTTTTGTATCTGAAGCAACTAATGGCTTTCTTTCAAGAAAGAAAGAAGTTTTAATAATGCAGGATCCTTGAGCAAGAAAATGAGAGATTTCAACTTGAAGGACACCTCCACATAAGATATAATAACATTCACATGCAAACAAGAGAGAGGACCTTCTTCAGCCAAACGTTCACACATAAGAAATCTAGTTTGACTTGAAGAATATAGAATGAATCGGTAATTTTAGATACCTCTCTCATAAATTAGCTGAGCAAAGTCTATAACTTAAATCTTATTGTGGCATGATTAAAATCTTTAATTATTAATTTTTTGATATCATGTCTATATAATGTATTAATTGACTTATGCTTTTAGAAATTGATTCATGGTTTGCTCAAACTAAAATGTTCCTTTGCCAATATCATAACCATCAAATACACAAGTATATGCTTAAAATGCTGATTTGAATTGACTTGTGAGAAGCTATGATTCTTGAGCATAATGAAAATGCTGTTTGCTGATATACATCTATATGATACATAAGATT
>NW_024069370.1:0-49432 GCF_009389715.1 Phoenix dactylifera
ATTTATCTGAAATTGGCATATTGTATTTGATATCATGTCAAGAAATATCCCACTCAAAACAGATTATATATATGTTTTTTGTGTGCATGATAAAAAGAGAAATCTGTGCCTTTGGTTATGCCTATTTTTTTCAAGTTTGCCATTAGATTTTCTAACCAAATCTCATCAAAAACATTCTTTTATAATTGTAGAATATTGTAATTCATGAGAACAAGCAGCCTCTTTGATTCCATGAAAATCCCATCCTCCCAAAGAATCATAATATGTTTTCCATCTCACATTCCATTACAGTCAAAATAAGATTAGAGACTGAACTTGTTCCGATCTTCTCCATATATGAAGGAGGAGCAGAGCTGTCAAAAGACTAGAAAAACAAAATGCTTGTTCTAAAATGGTTAGTCAGTCTGATTTCGGTTTTCGTATCAAGGACTTCTCTCTCTACCCCTCCCCTCCGCCCTCCTGTCCTCCTGCCCCCCTCTCTCCCCTGCCCCCCTCCAATCATCTTCACCAGTCCAATCTCTCCTTCTCTATTCTTAAGAAACCTTTTCTATTAGAACACCCTTTTCACTTAATTTTCATGAATAAAGAGAAATGATAGATACTTTGACCTCTCCATCTCTTTCCTAGATCTTATGGTCTTATGTTTCACATATGAAATATCTCATTATATCTCTCATCAGAGCATAGAAAGAGAATTGCATGAGAATATGGAAGGTATAGTTAGGAAAGTTTTTATTTCTCATGACTGTTTGGATTTTAGATTTTACTGATTTTTTCTATTTTAAATTGATAAATAGAATTTATATTATCATTCAACACATTTCTTTCTTTTTTATTATTTTTATACTGGGCATGCATCGCATGTTCCTGTAGACAAGTGTTTGTGAGTGTCTGTGTATTGGAAGATCATTGTCAGAGAGAGTAGAGCTACATTCTTCATGGTAGGATCAAGGCTTTCAATTTTGCTGGTGCAAAATATTTGATGGAACAAAGAAAGTTTATCATTCTATTGATAATGCTGCAAGGTTTTGATATGTTTGTGTTACTGTCATAGCATTGCATTACTTGATTTGATATACTCAATTTTCTTTTTCCAACCTGTTAGCTACTGAATGGACCTGTTCAAGCTTTCAATGGTTCTGAAGTCATAACAATGATTCTAAATGAATGATTCCATAGCCTAGGAGTGGTGCCCTCCAGCTCCCACTAACCCCCACCCCAAACACCCCCTCCCCCCCCCCCCCCCTCTTCCTTCTGAGGGGAAAGAAGAAAACCTTTAAAAGAAAGAGAACATTCTCATTCTTCTTTTGTTTCTGGTCATATAATTTACTCTCTTCGAGACACATCATCTGCATAAGCAATATTTTTTTCAACTCATAAATGGATTCTGATCATTGCAATAGATACTAGGGATCAGGATTTCATCACGATTTATCGAAATATATTTTTAAATAAAATATTCTAGATTAGTAAATCTCCTGAGATGTTATCTGCTACATGGTTAGAGAATTATAGCAGTTTGACAGATCAATTACAATATGAGACAGATAAACACTACGAGCATATCAGTGCCTTTGAATTATCATGAGCTGAAAAATATTGTAGAATTCCTGATTACATGAATTTGTGCCCTGTTGTATTTTCATCTTAGTATTTGATTTGGTGGATTTTTAGCTTTGTACATGCTGACCCCATTTAGATGGGAGAAGATGATTTGGTTATGGTAGAAATCTTGTCCAAGGGAATTATTCACTTGAGAAATTCTTTAAATACCATTATTTTTCTACATATTTAGGATTTCAAATTATTAATCCGTACTTTTAAGGATCATTAGCTGATTAATAAAAATAACTCGAGAATAAAAACATAAAAAGTAGTCTATAGCTCCCATGCAAAAATTATTCTATTCATAGTTTTTTGTCTTGGGGTTAGCAGGTACCTGGTCTTAGGAAAATTAATTTCAGAAGATCTACAAGGAGTTGGTCCAGTTGGTTGGTAGCACTTGATATGGCCAATGTCTAACTTGTTGTGTCGCATGACACACTTCACAGGCCACTCAAAGATTGTTATTCATGAACTAGAGTACCTTTACGAAAATTAAAGTTTATAACTGTGATTCAATATTAAATCGTTAGCTTTTGCCATCTGAGATCATGTGGAAAGCTCAAGCCGTCGCCTTATCTCACATTTGTCTTTATATATTATATTAGAAAGGCGACTGAACATTGCTTCACTGTAAGGAAGATTAGTGTCTGAATCATTCAGCATGAATGTGCTTTTCTAGGATTAACCTGATGTAATTGGATCATCAGTTAGAACATATATTTAGTAATAGTGAACATGGATTAGTGGTGGCTGAGTGTCTCGTGCTACTGATAGAATGTTTTACAGACATATTTAACCATGTATACATGATCTATGCTATATTGGTTTATATTCTGTTAACATTTCTGATCAATGTATCCAGGTTGAAGTGACTGATGCAGCTCTTCTTGCTCTGATAGAAAATTTATTGGCCCCGAGAGGAGGGTGGTTTTCGCGGAAATCTTCAAGAAAGCAAATTTTGGAGGAAGATATACCGCAGGTTTGTGACATAAGTCGTTAAGAACTTCAGACAAAAGAAGGTATCAGTTTTTTAAACTCTAAAGCATTTCCGTAATTTTATTATTTATTTTCAAAGTAATTTGTTTTTGCTAGCAATCCCAACCCAATAACTGGTTGAGGGCATTTGGGTTCGCCTCTGGATGACGAGCCACCAATGTTATCGGTAATGCTTTCTCTCAGAAAAAATTAGTAATGAACTTTGAACTTCAACGGCAACCGTATACAATCTGACAATGCATCATGAAACACAAGATGCTTGTTACTAGGTGATATTTTGATTTAGTTCTGGTTTGAATGCGTGCACATGAACATAACAAGCTTAGTTATGATGTTTTGACCAAAGTGTCTAGCTGGTTGTCCCTATCAATGAAAAACCCAATTGCCTCGATTTTTTTTGTAACTAGTTTGCATATTGCTTATGCAAGACATTTGGGTATTTGGGTCATCTCACAAATAGGTATACTTGTCGATGTGCTGAGTTGGAAATTATGGGGAAGGATAAGAAACAATTAGAAATGTTAAATTATTGACCTGCTAGTTTGGCTTTCTGAAATTTTTATTTTACAGATATTTGAATTGGTGTTTTTCACTTGTAGCTTTCCAAATTTTTATGTTTTCTATTAAACAAATGTTTTCCTTTACAAATTATTGCTTCAATTAATGCATCTTCTGGTGTAGTTGTACTTAATTGAAGTTTATTTTGTCATAGGCTTACACCCCTTTGAGAGATGTTGGGAAGTCAATATTTCTGTAATCAAAAGCTTTTCTGTGAAAGTCTCCCCTTTAGCAGTGATTAATCTGAATGTTTTCTGGCCATTAATATGCAGAAAGCACTAGTTTCATAAGCATACATGCATTTCTATTACTATCATCTATGAATTCTCAGTCATCCTCTTCATTTGCATTTTTATGACCATTGATGTATATTAGATATTTAAATTTGCATCTTTTTCCTATCAATGAAATAAATATTTTGATTTCAGAAAAACCCTTGAATATTTTTCCTATTCATGACCGATTTTATTCTTATGCTTTAATATAGATAGCTCTGCAACTTGTCCGTCAAGGGGTGACAAATGAGCAATCCTCTAAAAGTCAGCCTTCAGCAAGGAGCCAAACAGCTTAGAGAGAAATCTACTGAAGAGCCTACTCAAATTTGCAGATGATGGTCCAGGGGGGAAGAAACTGGAGGATGGGAACTCACACGAAAGGCTACAACAACTACCTTAACAGAATCTGAACAAGCAATTGAAGTCTCGTTACATGAACAGCCTAATGGAACTGCCACAGAAGAATCAGAAGCAACTTCTCATGAGCATCTTGTTGAACAGTTGGAGGCTGACAAAGTGCAGCCAACTCTCTTATCATCAGACGGTATTGCAACAACAGACCAACCCGTTGATTCAAAGGTATTCTGAGAAGCTAAGTGACTAAAACATGCATTTTATTGTAGTGTAAGAATTGGTTTAACATTGACACCTACTAGTGATTTTTCTTACAAGTCCTATGTGTAAACTTTTTTTTTCACATTAGTGGAAGGATCAGTCAGACGATAGAATTACTTTAATGTAGTATGCATATATGTTAACATATGCATATTTATGCACCGTATATTCATTGTGTCATGTATTAATTGATTGATTTCTCTATTTACAGGTCAATATAAAAACAAGTGATGTAAAGGATGTGAAAGTTGATAATGTGATTGAAAAGGTCATAGTTGATGTCTCAAACCTGGCTGATTTTGTGGGCAAACCAGTATTCCATGCCGAACGTATATATGATCAGACTCCAGTAGGAGTTGTCATGGGTCTTGCTTGGACTGCAATGGGTGGTTCAACATTGTATGTTGAGACCGCCCTAGTGGAGCAAGGAGAAGGGAAAGGTGCACTTCTATTGACGGGTCAGCTCGGAGACGTCATGAAGGAGAGTGCGCAAATAGCTCATACCGTAGCCAGAGCAATATTGCTTCAGAAAGAACCAGACAATCCATTTTTTGCAGACTCCAAGCTCCATTTGCATGTGCCGGCTGGTGCTACCCCCAAGGATGGACCAAGTGCAGGGTGCACCATGATAACCTCAATGTTGTCTCTTGCCATGAAAAAGCATGTTAAAAAAGAACTTGCAATGACTGGTGAAGTAACATTGACAGGACGGATTCTCCCAATTGGTGGGGTATGTTATCTCTGTGACATAATCTTTATTCATCATTGTGACCGACCATAATAATCGAAAGTTCATAGTTTTTTGTTTCATGATTGTTTTAAGACTTAATGTTTCTTATTCTTGTTTTGGTTTCCAACCACGGGATGTGCGACATACTCTCTGTCTTTCAATTCATCATATTTGTCCATTTGATCTTTATATGCTATATGATTTACCATCCATTGTAGAAATACCTGAATCTAGGAGTTTATATGCATGTGGTCATAGCCTGAATTTTTGAGTTGGAAACTGCAAAGCTTGACATTTTTTACTAAATTTGCAAACTTCCTATATTTGATAAAAATCATTCTGAAGTCTTATTTTGAAAAATAACACCAGAAATCACCATTATTTAGTATTATTACTGCTCTGTGACTTTGTTTTTTTCTGTTAGTTTTTAAAAGTTTCATTCCTACCAAACAGGTAAAGGAGAAGATAATTGCTGCAAGAAGAAGTGAGGTGAAGACTATCATATTCCCATCAGCTAACAGAAGAGATTTTGATGAGCTTGCTGCCAATGTGAAGGAAGGCCTTGAAGTTCACTTCGTAGATGATTATAACCAAATATTTGAGCTGGCTTTTGGAAGCAACTCTAAGCCACAAATCTAAGTCTCTGATCCACCTGTATTGGGTCTTCACATGTTATAGTTTTCTTGACGACTGCAAGAAATTCCATGGTAGTTCTTCATGATGCAGCCACCATGGACCAATTCCAAAGAGAGTTAGCCTTTTATTGAGGTCATGGACAATTCCTAACGGGCTTCCTAGAGCATCCATGATTTGAATGCTTGCATGTACTGATGCCTGAAGATTGTTTATTAATTATGTCTTACAACCATTGCGAAAAAAACCATAGCACGGCTGTATTTTTTGTGATCTTTTCTGGAGGTGGATGGTGGTCAAGATATAAATACATTATTTCGGCATTTTTGTTTTCATCAATACTCAAATGTAAACTACTCTCAAAACCTAAATTTTTTATTCATTCAAATGTATGATGATAGCTGATTATTAATTTGATCATGTTTGCTGGATTGGGTTTCAACTTTCAACTCCTTGTGTTTTTCTCCTTTGATGGATGTGGCTGGAAAAAAATTTAATTGTTGCCGATATTTGCATTTTAGCAGTCATTTCCTTCCAATTAGGGCATTCATTCTTTAGATACTAAAATTTGTACGAATTGGTACTTCTTTCATCTATTTTATCCATTGTTGGTGATAATCTTGGCATCGAGTCTTCTAATTTAATCATGATATTGTAGCAAGGGGTGTTCTACTAGTACTTCTTTATAAATGAAATATGCAAGATGATGACTCAAAATGCAATGCAGCTGCTAGTGATTTTTAGCCTCAAATGATGTCATTTCAAACCTAATTCAATCCATTCTCCCAATGTGATTCACATGCTGACCTCAACTCGCATGATTGATGATATCGCAAAATACCTATCAAAGATTATGAATGAGATATCTCGCCGGCTTCGCCGGTCAACGATCCACCATGACAAGAGGCTATTGGACCATAGTTGCTCTTCAGATTGAAATTGGCAGAAAGCCTCAATAATGGTCATGGGGACCATCACAGTCATTATTCTCCAATCTCGCTAAAGACTTACTAGTACTCTTTCCTTAATGAAATTTCTTCTTTACTTCAAAAATGGAGCTTGTGGTGGAGCCTCTATTAGATGAAATCTATGGAAAGGGATTGTGGGCTCAGCCATATCCAATTCGAGTTCATGTGGGAATCAGAATCCCATGATGCCATCATGGAATCAATCCCTCAGAGCAAAAGAATACCACCAGTTCCTAGCAGTGGAAAAGCCCAGGAATAGGGATGGTAGGACCAGACCCATACCCTCCTTAGACTTCAGCTTTATAGCAGTTTATTCTAAACTCTCCAATGCCAGTGTCTTCTAGTTCCCCTCTTCAATCCACTGCCACTAGTGACTAACATGGGTCCAACCTCCATTCTTTTGTGGGGCCAACTTCCCATAGTGACCAACCGACCATGTCCTTGGGAGGTCAGACAGGTTAATTTTAGACAGTAGCTTGTGGAATCAATAGGAGGCAAGACTTTTTGAGAGTTTTAGTCAAGCAAATCTTTGTGGGGGCATCTTGTGACTCATCACCCATTACTATCAGCTGATTTGCTGTCATGCTTTAACTAACGAATCAACTAAATGCTTGTTCGTGGACCCAGTTAGGTCAGCCATTCAGGCAACAATGCCGGTTCTCATTCCAATTTGAGAGTCGCATCTTGTTCGAGCTGACGACAGCTTGGCATCGACGCTCTCCGTCATCCATACATGTCAGCATTCGATAAATATGTCAACGTGGCGAGCTGCGAGGTGGTCGAATTGCTGACATGGCAATGGTGGCTCATGGCCGGCGAAAAAAAATAGAAGAGAAAAATGCATGGAGTAGGTTTCCCCCACCTTGCAAGATGCTCTTTGCTTTCATATACTCTCCAATTGATTGGTGCCCTAGATAAACAAACTAATCACCTCTACAAATGGCACTATCTTTTTTGGAAGACCTTTAATCCCTCTAATCAGAGGGGAAAGACTAGAAAGGGGATAAAGAGCTCAACATATCCAAACAAGTGGATAAGAAGTCATTGGACTTGACCTGCCTCTGTTTTTTTTTTTTTTTTTTCTTTTCTTGACCTCACTTCTTGAAGCCGAATATGGCATGAGGGAGTAAGTGTATTGAAAAGGACAAGCAAAGAGTGGATTGAGCTGTGCTAGATGTTTTACAAATGTTTTGAACAAGCAAATATTTTATGGGTGGCAAAAAACAAATCATCATAAAGCACTCATTAAAGATTAAAAAAAAAAGTTCATTTCGTTGATTGTATCCTATTCAAGTGTTGAATAGTGTATCCTCAGTATCTTAAACCATAATCGGAAACTCCTTAAGGTATTTACACAACTAAAGGAACTCCTTAAATACGATTACCATCTATCTTCAAAATAAAAATCAAGAATAATATTATGATTTCTTGAGCACAAAAATATATATTTCAATAGATGTAATTAAGATGATACCATATTTTTTCCTTTTTTTTTGTTGAGATGTATCATTGATTTTTGTTTTGTTTTGTTTATTTGCTCTAAAGCATGTTGCTTCTGTGAATGTTAACCAATTAAAACAATGCACTCTACATAAATATTATGTATTTTAATTTTAACTTTGAAAAAAAAAACGTAAAAGTTACGGTATGTGTTTTCTCTTCACTCCAATATACGACATCTAAACTATGTTATTGTTGGACTTATCTAATCAAAAGAAAAAAAAGATAATATTCTTTGGAACATAACCTCGCAATCTCTCAATAACCATCAGAGAGAGATAATGAAATAGATTATATCAAAATATATGTTTTTTTAATTTATTTTTCTTTTTTTTGTAGGCATCAAGAACATTAACTTACATAAATTGTATTGGATGGTGGCAAGATACACATACATGTGGATTAATTAGTTGCTTGAGCTTTCAATGGAAGTTATCGAGCTAATAAATTGGCATGATTTTCTAGTGTCATGGTATTTTTAAGATCTTAGATGAAAAAAGGGCAAGTGATTCTAAGCAACTTCCAAATAAAATTTGGAGATTAACAACATATTAGTCGACGAAGAGATGACACAAGCTGCATTTTTTTTTTTTGGTTGACCATCATATTTATTTTAGAAAACTGGCACCTCGCCATCTGTTGTACAATCGTACCAGCTAATTCCTCTTGGAAGCTGGGTAAGATCTAACATAATTAATAATATAAATGATCTCATATGCTTTACAATTCAAGCTTCAAGTACTTACTTCTTTTTGATGGAATGAACTTATGATGAAATACCATTAATTAGTATGCCCAAGAAACCAAAAATAAAACCAAGGATGATTTTGTAAGTCAATGCATTTGTGATACTAGATATGATTTAATATGTATGACTGCAGTTTTGTGAATGTTTAATTTGACTCCATTTCTAATGTTCTTTTTTCCCCTTTTTATCTGAGGATCGCCTCCTAATTACCAAACAAAATTCAGAAAAAGAGGAACTTTTGAATTTTTGCCTTGATTTCTGCATTAATGCTATTATGAGATTTAAAATACTATGTCACTCATGAAACATCATTGAAAAATTATAAGCCAGTGATAAACAACATTAATTGCAAAGCAAACTAATTAACTGGTTTGATTAAATTGAACATAATAATGCCTCAAAAAAAAAATAGAATTAAATTATAAAATGGTTCCTTGAATCCAAACAAATGATCAACATATATTGTCAGAGTGCAAGTCATGCTCACGTAACACTCCATAAAAATTGATCATAAACAATGAAACAATACATTGAACAACAAAATAATCGATTTTAATAATCAACATATATCATGAGATCCATTAGAAATGTGGAGGTACGTTTTCAAGCGTCAAATCAATACCCCTATCTAACAAATAACAAAGAACTTATAATGCATCGTGTGAACCTGAAGTTGAACAAAAAGAAAAAAAACTTATACATCCGTACATAAAACATGCCAAATAGTGGTGCAAATAGGTCGCATCGAGTCGGATCCTGGATGACCCCAATCCGATCCGATTTTTTATTTGGGTCCTAATTTTGGATCCAGATCCGACCTGGTTGAAGACCGGGTCGGATCGGATCCGAGTTGGATCGATTCGGATTCAAATCGGATTCAATTTTTTTACTTTTAGGAAAGAATTTGGGCAAATCTAATTTGGTCATATCATGAGGTGCTGGGTGACCCATGACTTTGAAAGACTTGCGATTGACCTCCAGTCAGAACAGATGAACCATGACTACTAACTAAGTCGGTCTGCAAGCCAAATTTCATATCACACTATATTTTGTCCGTATGACTGATTGGACGGAACTTGGTGTCTCCCTGCTCCCCTCTCACGAGGACAAAAAAAATCCCGGACCTTCTTCCAAAATCCAATTCCATCGCAGAAAACTGGCACATGACCCATATTCAGTTCAGTGTTCCCTCACTTCCTCCCTGCAAAAGTTAAAAAAAACAGAAGCCAAAAAACAGAAGAAAAAAAAAACAAGCTACCGAGACACCAAAGGTATCAACAGTGTAATAGATCGAGAGAGAATCCTGAGGGACGAATAGTGCTATGACCCACACAAAAAAAAAACTCTCTTTTGCTCCCCCCCCCCCCTTTCTCTTCGGATCCATTCGAGTCGGATCGGATCCGTTCGATAAACCTAGAACTGACCCAAAAAATGATTCGGATCCAATTTTAGGATCGACCTGGACCCACGGGTCCTAAAATTCGGGTCGGGTCGGGTCTCGGGTCGACCCGACCCATTTGCAGCCTTAATGCCAAATAAAGATTTAGCATATCTACATTTTTCAAAAAAAATCTAGATAAAATTAAGATACAAGTTAGCATAAATGACAATCATAAGTAATATAACTAGGGTCAAACTTGGATATGCAAGCCAATTTTTTGAAAAATCATGCACACCAAGTGGTCATGCACGTCAGCAATCACAACTTTTCGTTTCTATGGGCTCGATTCTTCAAGCACCCATCTTGATGCAATCACAATCTCTTGTTTTTATGGGCTCCGTTCTTCAATCACAAACAATATAACTTAGGACAAACCTGGATATGCAAGCCAATTTCGTGAGAAATTATACCTTACACTGCATGCACCAAGTGGTCGTGCATGCCAGCAATTATAATTAACCTCTTGTTTCTATGGGCTCCGTTCTTCAAGTACTCATCTCGATGCATCACTATATAAACAGACAGCTCTGATTATGGTAGGTGGTGCATGCCCCCTAGAATATAATTTCTTCAGTTTGTTAGGTTGGCTGCGTATTGGTTGCAGCTTTTTTTTTTCCCGCTACTTAACAATGGACAGGTGGCATGCATACAGAGCAGAAGCAAAAGTAAGTCCTGCAACCCCTAAATCAAAACCCAGGAATCCCAACTGTAAACGATGAGAGACCTCGTAACTAGGCCACCTGTCCAACTGGTCGCATGGAAGTCGGCGGATGTCGTCCTTCCTTTCCAACTGGTTGCATGGAAGTCGGAGGATGTCGCCGCTTTTGCACTGCTTCAATGTAATCCGTCTGCCTCGTCAGCGGATCCGCACGGCGCCGCCGCTCTCCACGTGGCACCGTCCAATGGGAATCAACTAGGAGCTTCGACGAGCCTAACTAACTACCCCCCTTCCCGCTTCCTTCGTTTCGTTCCCTTGAAAGGACTCTGTTTCCATAAAACGGCCTCCCCAGATTTTTTGAAACAGAGCTCCTTTTCCTCCCCTTCGGCTCTTCTCTCCTTCCTTTGTTTCCTTTTCGTTTACAATCCTTTGGAGAGCGAGTTGATTAACCTAAAGAAGGTTGTTTTTTTTTCTCCCCGTTTCCTGTCGTTTCAATTCTAAACTTATCTCATCTCATCAGATATTCTTTTCATGTTTGTTTTTGTTAGACCCTGGATTGGGTTGTAGATAACTTAGATGCGAAGATTGGATTGTTGTCATCGGGAGTAGCTTCAGTATTTGCTTAGGTTATTCTTGTATCTGCTTTTATTTATTTTATAATCTAATTTCATCTCATTAAATTGTTCTTGTGGTTGAAACTCTTGGGTGGATAGCTTGGAATCTGTAGTTTTTTTTGTTTAAAACATCTCATATGCATGGGATGTACCTTAATCGGATTGAAAACTGTGATGGATTTTACCATTGGTACTGTTGGCAATAGTGCTTAAAAAAATAATTTTTTTATATAAAGGTTTTTCTTTTCTCTGCGTTTTTTTTAATCTCATTACATTAGATTGAATACTTTAGGATTTGTTGGTTTATGTAGGTTGGAATGTGGATATAGTCTGATGTTATTCGTTTTTGCTCCCAAATATATTATTCATTAATTTTGTAGGAGATGATGGATGAAGCTGTTGGGTTAGAAGGAAGTGTTGAATGGGCTGAGCAAGAGGGGAGCTTTAATAGTTGGCTCGATAAGGTGCTTGCTTCTGATGGGATTGAGAGTCCTCGCATGGTTGAGGAAGAGAATAGACCTCGAGATAGGCCCAAAGAGCCAGACTCAAATTCCAAGAGGCAGAAGGTCAATTCTTTTTTCTAAACTTGTATAAGAAATGTTCTTTTTTATCCGGCCATCAAGAACTTACCAAAGATAACAATAATAGGTATAAGTCAAAAAATAACTTGCATTAAAAAGGCAATGTACTGGTGAGAACTTTCTCAGATGTGCTAATGAGGAGATATATTCTAGCTACTCTGGATATTCTATCCTTATTTTGAAAATAACCAATGTTTTCATCATAATATACTTGTTTTAACTGCAAAATGTATATTTAATGAAATATAACTCATTATAGCCAAGGTTAAGATCCATTACCATCATTGAATTGTGAATCATGTGAAAATAATTAATACCTCCATCTTTTGGTATTTCCATGGCTCTAGCAAGTACCTAGTTGTCCTTGTATCAATGAGGTTTTTATGCGCTAACGGTAAATAATTTAAATTAGATTCATTTAGGGAATGTGTGTTGTCCCTAAGTTGTGTTTAGATCTCTATATGAAATTTTTTTAAGTGTTATATTGCCTACATTAGCAAGACAGAGATTAGGAAGTAAATTTGGTTAGGCTAAAGCAAGTCAATTTAGTTATGTTGATTTAGAGTGGAACAGATCAATATTGATAGTAATCATGGGCCTGAAACTGTTGATCATTTGTTCTCTCAATACTCCTTTTCAACGTTTTAGAAGACAGTTTGCTCTTTGTTAGGTGTGCTCCTCCCTCAATACTCTTTTGAATTTCTTTGTCTTGACTGGAGGCATAGAAATTTCTCTAAGCCTACTTAGTCTATCATTCTTATGTTGACTGCGGCCATAGCTTGGTCATGTTGACTGCGGCCATAGCTTGGTCATGTGGTAGCTATAGCTTCAAGATGTCTCCATCTATTTAATGATTGGTCATCCCTATGTAATTACAAAAGTAAAAGAGCTTCCACCTGCACTTTCAGAAGACTAAATTTTCATTGAAGTGGATTTCTGGCTTCCATTACCCAAAGATGTCTCATGTTTTTATTTACCTTCAGAGTTGGCTTTATTATGGACTGGTTTCAGCATCCTGGTTGTTCTTCGTCGACAGACTTCAACAACTTTTATTGGCAGATTCACCTCATTGCTGCATCTCTTGTTTTATTATCTCTTCTCTCTAATGATTAATCTGTTAGAATTGGAACCTGTTCAGTTCTTTTTTTTTCACTCTGTTATCAAAGCTGACCCTTTTATTATCTTTTTAAATAAAATTTTGGGTGGCTAATCCTCCCTTCATCTCAAAAAAGAAAGAAAAAAAAGAGAACAAAGGTATAATCTAGTAGTGTGTTTGCACATATTTAGGTAGTTTGGTTTGAAGTTTATCGTGAGGTTACATTAACAGGTTCCAGTTTGAGATCGAAGGAGGTATAGTGATGTTTTAATAGATAATTACTTGAATTACAAGAGTTGCAAGTGGCATTTGAACTAGATTAACCCTGAAGCAATTGACTACATGAAATCGAGTTCGCTTTCCTTCTAATGTCCCTATGGTTATTTTTTGTTAGAAACTAATATTTTTTACAAAGCTAATTTTTTATGGAGTTCTAAATGTATCTTATCTTTTCTATTTGGCGATATTTTCTTACTGGTTTATTTATTTTTAATCTATGCAGATAGGTCCATGCACTGACAAGACAGAGGAACCCGGTCCTCTGGGTTTGATTTTACGCATAACTCCATCTTTCTTGGATCTCATTGATAGGAAGCTATCTCAAAAGAAGACCACTCCTCTTAATGGACCAACTTCGGGTACTAATATAGAAAAACAACAGACCAGAAATGATGAATTTAACATCCAACCCACATTAATGAAATGGAAGGCTTCAAATTTTCCTGCAACAAAACTCAAGATCGGCTGTTGGGAGGTAATCTTACGTCTTGACTTGATAGAACAATTTAGAAAAAGCAAATGCTCAAAACCAAATGCTCTAATTAGTTTTTCTTCTTAGCATCTAACAATTTTTTTTTAAACTATGTTTCATAATTTTAGAGGAAGTCAAGAAATGAAGGTGATATTGTAGCTAAGTTTTACTATGCTAGGCGAAAACTTGTTTGGGAGATACAAGAAGAAAGATTGAAAAAAAAGATTGAGATCCAATGGACCGATATCTCAGCAACCAGAGCACGATTCATACAGGATCAACCAGACATTCTGGAAGTTGAGGTTAGATGTTTTCCTTAGACGTATATTCTCATTTTATTGATTACTTTTGCTACTTTTTCTTTTTCCATAGACTACTTTTATTGTCTTAGACATGTTTTGAACTAATTCTTGGCTTTGGATGGTTTTTTGAAGTTTCTTAATGATTTCATTCTTTTAATAACAAAATTTGGAATATTTGTTTGGGTTTGATAACTAAGATATTTGGTACCTAGTGCAGTTAAGGCAGCAGCCCATGTTCTTTAAAGAGGTAAATCCACAGCCAAGAAAGCATACTAATTGGGAAGCTTGTTCTGATTTTACCAGTGGGAATGCAACCACATGCAGGTACATAAAAATTACATTTACATCACTTTCTTGGAGCTCTGTCATTTTGCTAAGCCTTTCAATGGATTTTACACCTTCAAATATTTCCATATTTGTTGAAATATACTTCTTTTTTTTTTTAGAGAGAGAGAGAGGAATGTATTTTTTTATTGATGAAGTAGATAAATCCTTCGATTCAGATCTCCAGTCCTTCAATGTTTAGTCCATGTTAAACTACATCTATAGGAGCTTCTGAAATTATCAAGAACAAACAAAAACAGAATAATATCTTCTTTAGTAAAGTTCATGTAATATTCTCATAGCTTGTTTCTTATTTTTATTTCCTTCAGGAGGCACTATCTTGAGTTTGCAGAAGGAACTTTGGAGAAACATTATGAAAGGCTTTTACATTCTGATCATCGGCTACTTACGTTGAGTCAGAAAGTTTTTGCAAGCCATGATTCTCAGTTTTTTGAAACCGTTAATAGCGACATGCAAGATATGTGCATGCTCCAACCAAAATTTCCACCTATTTCAAATCAACCATCCAGCAACTGGTGTCCACCTCATCTGAATCATATTGACAATCAAGGGAGTGCTCCTACTCACATGTGGACCTTTGAATCTCATGATCCAGCAGTTGGTGCCAACCATCCACTTTCACTGCTGACACCAACACCCAGAGTTATACAAATGAATTCGCCAAGTTCAGGTAATTTGTCTTAATTTAACCCGGAGTTAATCTAGTGAGATGAGGATGCTAATTGTTTCTTTCTTTTCCTTTTCAAGTCATGGAGTGCCTACCAACTATGAATCAAGGTGCAAGTTCTTTGAATCCAATGACATCCTACTTGGGTAAATCATTTCTTCATTAGTCTTTCATTTCATTATGTGATATTCTACTACCATGAGCTCTTGCTAAGAATTTTTTTTCCCTTTCTTTCTTTCTTCAATGTAGCAGACAACTTTGCACTTAACAATGGCAACTCTGCAACAGATTCTACCCTGAACAGAATGACTCAGCTTTGCAATCAAGACATTCAAAGTTTGAGAAGGGTCGATGACATAAGCGAGCGACAAATCCAACAACTACCCTGGGACACCTGCGCGACTCCAGCTCCTAATTTTCTTCCTCGGCGAGTCCCTGCTAATACCTTATTAACTCATACAGCTGAAACAGAAAATTTCCATGTCCCGAGACAAGGTCAATCACTCGAGGAGCATTTAATGAGCGAGTCAGATGATCTGGATGCATTTGCTGCTGATGACTCTAGGCTTCTTTCTTCAGTAAAATCTATTGGGTCAGTCATTTACTAAGAAGCACCACCAGATTCACAACCGCAATCCTCAAATGAACTGGATGATGGTAACCAAAACACCGATGGCACAAAGTCTCCATTGGAATCAAGGGACTCCAAGCAGTTAATCCATTCTATGACTAATTCCCATGGCACCTACAATTAATCATCAAACCTTCATTAGGCTTGGCCAAGAAAAGAGTTCTCATGGCAGAATCCAGTAGTCTTCATCATCAACTTGCTGAACTGTTTCCTGGTTTGTTTCAATTTCTTCTGCGTTTGTTTTTGTCGCAACAGAACATTCAGACTGCCGTTAGTACTGTGCCAGTAGAAGCACCAAACAGGTTATTCTACTGATGCGTTTCTATTTCCTGGTTGTTTTCTCTTGCATGGTTATACTCTCTCTCTCTCTCTGTGTGCGCGTGTGCAAATCAACTGACTGCTTGGAAAGAGAGTTCGGCTGAATGGACTGGATCTGGATATTTGCTTCGAATGACAAGAAAGTATTTATTTTGAATTATGATGCCGTTCGACATGATTTAGTTCTCACTATTGGAAGCATCATCATATAGAACTATAGCAGAGTGCTTGAGCTTTTGAATATGAGCTTTTGCTATTGGCTTTTAATTTGATCGATATCTGAAAGACAGTTGTTATAAAAGGATTTTACCTTCTTGACACTAAAATGACATCACAGTACTGACTAAACTTTATCTTGACTGATCTGTATGAAGAATGAAGATTAGCCATGGCAGCGAGCAAGCATAGTCTCCCAAACATTGAAAAATGCCTTGGTTCTCACTTCTCAGTGCTATGAAACTGGTTGTTTAGATGCATGGAAATAGGAGATTGTGTGATGAATATTGTAAGAACGAAATGGATTCAAAAGACGGCGATGAGTACCCCAAGTTTGCAGAACTGAAAAACTTCCAAGCTCTATTTCTATCTGATTTCACTGAGACCATTCATCGAAATGTGTACTTGGTGGGAAGGGTAGCTCCTCATTCCATTTTTTCATTTAGGCCTATCAAATTATAATGTCAATATCGTTCTTTTTTTAACCTCTGGGCGGACAAGTAGGAACAATGCTTGCATTACTTATAATATTTTAAAGGGTCGGCAATTGAATAATACATCATTACAGTATGATGAACTTGGCCGGTATCTTTGAATTTGTATCTTTGAAGTGGTTTGTGCAGCATAGCAAATCTGATATCCAAGTTGTGTCAAACACTCTTGGCCCGGCCGCAGCGGCGGCGGGGGCCCTAATCTGGTCCAACCCGATTTCTTGTTTGGGTTTTAATGTTGGACTTAGATCCAACCCAACAGAAGATTAGATTGGATTAGGTCAGATCCATGACTAAAATTTTTGACCCAACGGATCGTTCAGATTGGGTACAGCTTTATGTGTACTAGCAAGGTTGGTTTACAGCTTTATGTGTACTAGCTTTCTTTTGGTTACCACATTTATTCTTTCCCTTTTTGTTTCCTAAATTATTGTCATCTCCTAATTGATTGCTGTGGTTTTTTTCCCAACGTTTTTGCTATGACTGGTGTTTCTGCATCAAACCCCAGAAGCTGGATGACACCTGGTTATCAATTTTTTGATAATACTTGGTCATGGATACACTTGCTAAAACTTTTTGATCAAGATGATGGATATGGATTTAACCTTTATATTACGATTTTCAACTATATCTTCTCACCTGGGCTTTTAATATTGGTCCTGATGTTTCATGAAGTAATTGTTTTATGCACTTCTTTTGAAAGAAAATGTGTTATTATGTCAGAATGCTGGGGCTTATAAGTTTCCATGTTTTATCCCCATGAGAATGGTGACTTGAATAAATACTTAACTTCTATAGTGAAGGTTCAATATAATTCAGTTCAATTGGAAAACAAGCAAATCTAGGCAAACCACATGTCCACATTTTGTCCTTAACATTATACCTGGTTGCATGTGGTTAGTGTTCTTTTTTCCCTTCTCTGCCCTGTGCAAGAATTCATCTTACGGCACACACTAAGAGATAAAATTTAGCTGTACATGCCTTGTGTGCTTGACTGATAACGTATTAGGACTAATCAATGGTATTCAGTTGGCTGATGTTTGTTTTCTAATTCTACTATTCATACACAACATATCTTAACAAGATCATTATTTTCTGTTTGCAGGCAAAATTATATGTCTCTCTGGGCCTCCTGGAGTTGGTAAAACCAGCATTGGTCGTTCAATGGCACGAGCATTGAATAGAAGGTTTTATAGATTTTCTGTAGGAGGCTTGGCTGATGTAGCTGAAATTAAGGTACAGCGACTAAGTCATTTTGATGTCTACATCTCGGAATCAATATTGATGCTTTAGCTTATAAACAGTGTGGGGTTTTGCCTATCTGAAACTCATTTGTGATCATTATAACCTTTATCCAGGGTCATAGGCGCACCTATGTTGGTGCAATGCCAGGAAAGATGGTGCAATGCCTGAAAAATGTGGGAACAGCTAATCCTCTAGTTCTCATAGATGAGATTGACAAGGTATTAATATGCTTTACATAACCTGTTGTAATTTAGTGATGATTTTGATGCATCAATTTTTGCACTAGTTCGAGTTTACGGGATTAAGCTTCCTCATGATCTTGTGAATTGTGATGACATTTGATGTTTCCAACTTTTCTGGTGATTTATCATGTGACAGTTGGGGAAGGGACATGCTGGTGATCCAGCAAGTGCTTTGTTAGAGCTTCTAGACCCCGAGCAAAATGCGAACTTTCTTGACCATTTTCTTGATGTTCCTATTGACTTATCCAAGGTGAGCCACTGCTGCTGTGAAGAATTCTTGGACTTCACTATTTTAAATTTTCATGTTTATTGGGTCCAAGTATTGATGGTATGTTGATTATATATTTCATATCAATCTAATACCTGTGAGTGGAGTGCAGAAGCTTGTTACATGAGCATGTGATTTATTTGAAGCAAGACTTTGGCAAATCTTACATGGTTGAAGGGACAAATATAATTATGCATCTCATGAACATGTGCTTGAACACTACGGCCCATGTCCGATCCACATAAATGTTTACATAAAATTGCTCACATTGGACAATGAAATGGATGGGAGTCACAAGAGATATATATCATGAAAATGATGGCATTATTTTTTAAACTAGCTAGTCAATATATATCCATCTTTAATATATCTATAAAGCATGTTATTGTGCAAAAGAGTAAAAAGGTTAGAGCAAACTAACTAGATGCTAGCAATATGATGGAGATAATTTTTGAAAATCATAACGGAACAAACTCTCCCTGATGAGCACTGTTTTTTAACCACTGTTATTTTGGGCATAGATTTTCCAGCAGTCCAATCTTAGTAAATGGAGATAGTTTGAGTAATGTCCTATGTGGCTACAAAGGGATCTAGAACTTCTAAAAGATCATTGTTCAAAATTTAGATTTGTACCTTTTTCCTTGGGAGCCTCCATATAGGCTTACACTCTTTAGTCTATGCATTTCCAGTTTTTGAGGTATTATGGACAAAATATTGTATGTTGGTTATAAAATAGCGGTCTGATATGTTGGTTATTCTCAAGGTCCGCCGTACCGGTACCGGTCGGCGTACCGGTGGCCGGCCGGACCGGTACGGTACCGGTCCGGTCCGGTCCGTACCGGCCGGTACCGGTGGTTTCAAAAACCACAGCGCGCGGCGCTGTGGTTCTAAAAAAAAAAAAAAAAAAATCGTACCGGTGCGAACCGGCCGGTTCGCACCGGTACGAGGCCCGTACCGGCCGTTACGGGCTCCGAACCGGCCGGTACGCACCCGTACCGGCCGGTTCGGATAAAAAACCGGGAAATACCGGTTTTTTATCCGTTCCGGTACCGGTCTAGGACCGGACCGGTACGTACCGGCCCGTACCGGCCGGTACGGGCCGGTACGGCATTCCATGGTTATTCTTCTGGTGATAGTCTTGTATAGTTGTATTACTAATCCAAATATTGGTGTCTTCTGGCATTTTTATACCCCCCAAATGTTTGAATTGTATCATCGAGGCTGATTAGCAATAGGATTTTTATTGTATTATGCTATAGTACATTTGTAAGTGATGTTTTAAAGCGGCATGTAATCCCAATCTGAACATGCACGAGTGCTTTTTTTCCTAGCTTCTTAATTTAGATAAATATGAACATGCTCATTACTTTATTCCATCAGTGCAAATTTTTGGTTGTCATATTTGACATTCACCTTTTCAATTGTCATGCTTATCTTGTTCTGTTCGGATGCAAATTCTAGCTTACAGGTTCACTAAGCAGTTTGTTTCTTGAATTTTGACATTGTTTATAGAGCAAATGAGAATGCAAAGATGGGTGTTCTGATTCTATTTAAACAGAAAGCATGCTTGACATGTGCTTTTTCTGTAATCACATTTCAGTATAACCTAATAGATTTCTTGTAAAGATCACTTATATCTATCATATGAAAATAGTAGAGAATGATGCTATGGGAAAGAAACGGACCATGCTCTTCTTGATGATAGTTCTGTGTTCATGACCTATGTGGTTCAGAATATAGACCCTTTTTTCTTTTTATTTTTAAGTTGCTCTAGACCCCCCCCTCCGCCACACACACACACACACACACACACACACACCAAAAAAAAAAAGGAAAAAAAAATCACCTACCTGTCTGCTTAGTTTCATCAAATTCATGAAATAGTAGTATGGTATGGAAACCAACTTACATATGAGTTGGGCCTAGTGGAATGATATCTAGAATTCATACAGATCTTTCAAAATAAAAATTGATGACACAACTTATAGAATCGGTTGTCATACAGGCTGTTATGTCTTGGACCTCACATGTTATCTTTCAGCAATTTGAAGTACTAATAAATCTTTCAGAGAGAAAAGATGCACATTCTGAATCAGAATATATATAATTTTAAATAACATAGAGATATTAAATAATGAACAGTGTGAAATTGGAATCTGTATATTATTAAACAGGCAGTGATTTTATAGATGTGAAAACTATTTCACAAATGATAATCCCGAGTTCTTGACCTGTGTGGTCAGGAATGTAACTTTTTTTTGGAAATAAGAACTGTACTGGATGCCAAAGAAAAACCCATTGTTGTTTGAAGATAAAAGTTCTGTTTAAGAAGAGTCATACTTATTGGAACAAAGGATGTCTCCCATTTTAAAGGTATGAGTCTTCTTTGCTAGAAGGACTTTAATTTTCTAAAATAGGGTTGTTGACCACAAAGTTGAGCTTGGCACCATGATCGGTAAAATACGCTTCGCATCTATACCATTCATTGTCCAATTTTTACTTTTTTTTTTTTTTTGCAACAGGCAGTTATTTCTTACTGGAACATTTATTAGTTCTTTGAAGTGTTGAAACCTACCCCACAAGATCTGAGCATTAGCTAGCTCATATGATGATCAAATATTTATAATAATTAAACAAATTCTGTCCTCAATTTCTATTCTGGGTAATTTGGATGCTTATACTGAATGATGCTCTTTCAGCGTTTCTATGACGTGTAACACTAGAAAAAGGACTTACAAAGGGGAAAAGAGCTTTTTTTTTTATATTCAAAAACAATCTGCAAGGTAATATTAGATGCCATTGCCACTGTACCATCTAATGTGTAGTCTTCCATAGCTTGAAAGTCATAAGGGAGGGAAAAAAATTCAATGACATGAATCAGTGGAATTTAACAGAATAGCAAGTAGGATTTCTTTTTTGGAAAGTAGGAATTCTTTTTGGAAAGGTCTTTGATTTTTTTATCTTCTAAAATAGAATTAAATTTTCAATCACATAGGTCAGTAGATGCTTGAAATACTTTGAGATCCGATTAGTTTGGTAGATTTGAATTTCTTGTAAAAGATGTCCTGTTCCTTCTCACACCGAAAATTTTAGGTCTGTTTTAAGTCTCCACCTACCCATGACTGCCATCAATGACTACAAGTCCTTTTAGTTACTCCTACTATGCCATCCAGCCCACCAACCCTTTTTTCCCTACCACCTCCCTCCACCTTTTAGCTGGAGAGCTTTCGTGGGGATAGGAGGGGGTGGGGTGGAACAGCAGCCAAAGAGAGTGAGGGGAGTAAATGGCCGTGACTTACAGCAACTGTTGGTAGGAGGTGCCATGGTGGTGTTTGAAGGTTGTGAACAAGTTGGGCAGATTGTGGTAGGATGCATGATCTGGATAAGAGAGAATCTGAAAAAAGATTTTTTTTTTCTTTTTTTTTAAAATAACAATTTTATACTAGCAGAAACATATAATTGACAATTCGTATGGAATTTATGCTACATAAATTTGTGGCGAGAAGCCTAATCAGTTTATATAAATATAAACATAAATATAAGAGAGAGAGAGAGAGAGAGAGAGAGTTGAAATAGACATTATGCATGTAAGGCATTTATAAGTTCAAAGCTTTTGAACTTTTGCAAATGGCACAGATCTATAAGTCGGTGAGACAATAAGTATCTTTCGTACCCCTATGGTGCTTATATATATATATATATGTCGTATTGTGCTGATGCTTGGACCAGTGTGAAAAGATATGTTACTGCAATGCAGAATGAGATATACCATCTTGATTACTGATTATTTTTCAGCAGTCAAGTAAGAACTTTGGCTCTACCATGTAGCATCTTTACTCACAGTGTGCGCTTTGCACACATTATTTGTAATGACCACATATTGAATATGTATTAAAATATTAAAGAAATCCATTCCATATGCCAATGCGCACTAGTATTTACTAGACTGACCGTGGGTCAAATAGAACTACCATCTGGTGAATAAAATCATCCATGTGTTCCGGCAGTGGACTTGTATAAGATCTACTGTATAGCATGTATATGATACATCTAAGCCATAACATATATGGTTGTCCCTACTGCCAACATCCAGGAACAGAAATTTAAATTGCAATTTGTTCATCACCTCTAAAAGCATGGGTATCTAAATTCAATTGGTTAGAGATTTTTCACCCTAACATTAGACTCAAGCCAAATGCTACTTTGATTACTAATTTACTATCCATGTTGTGATAATTTGATACATAATTAACATCGAAAATCATTTGATTTACTTACTTTAAGTGCTTATGCTATTGATGATCTATTTGAGTTTCAACTTCAATGTCTCATCACGTGCTTTCCACAAGGGTGTATGTGTGTTGCATTTGGCATGGGAGTATCACGGGCACATGCACGTGCACACATGCATACCCATGCATACATGAAAATCTAATTGTCATTTCAGTTATTTCCAGAATATCTTCTGTCACTTCTCTCCATGTCCTAATGTTGCAATTTTATTTGCATTCAGATATCTTAGCTAAGTTTAGTTGTGAATGTATTTACAGAATTACTCTTCCATTAGAATATCTTCTGACACCATTTTGCTTATTAATTTAGGTTCTGTTTGTTTGCACAGCAAACGTAGTTGAGATGATACCAAACCCTCTTTTGGACAGAATGGAGGTCATTGCTCTTGCTGGTTATATCACTGATGAAAAGATGCATATTGCAAGGGACTATTTGGAAAAGACTACTCGTGAAGCTTGTGGTATCAAATCTGAACAAGTATGATTAATACTGCACTCGTATTGTTAACTATATGTCCCCCTGAAAAGTTGCTGGAAGTGGTCCGTTTTCTTTCAATTTATCTGAAATTGGCATATTGTATTTGATATCATGTCAAGAAATATCCCACTCAAAACAGATTATATATATGTTTTTTGTGTGCATGATAAAAAGAGAAATCTGTGCCTTTGGTTATGCCTATTTTTTTCAAGTTTGCCATTAGATTTTCTAACCAAATCTCATCAAAAACATTCTTTTATAATTGTAGAATATTGTAATTCATGAGAACAAGCAGCCTCTTTGATTCCATGAAAATCCCATCCTCCCAAAGAATCATAATATGTTTTCCATCTCACATTCCATTACAGTCAAAATAAGATTAGAGACTGAACTTGTTCCGATCTTCTCCATATATGAAGGAGGAGCAGAGCTGTCAAAAGACTAGAAAAACAAAATGCTTGTTCTAAAATGGTTAGTCAGTCTGATTTCGGTTTTCGTATCAAGGACTTCTCTCTCTACCCCTCCCCTCCGCCCTCCTGTCCTCCTGCCCCCCTCCTCTCCCCCTGCCCCCCTCCAATCATCTTCACCAGTCCAATCTCTCCTTCTCTATTCTTAAGAAACCTTTTCTATTAGAACACCCTTTTCACTTAATTTTCATGAATAAAGAGAAAATGATAGATACTTTGACCTCTCCATCTCTTTCCTAGATCTTATGGTCTTATGTTTCACATATGAAATATCTCATTATATCTCTCATCAGAGCATAGAAAGAGAATTGCATGAGAATATGGAAGGTATAGTTAGGAAAGTTTTTATTTCTCATGACTGTTTGGATTTTAGATTTTACTGATTTTTTCTATTTTAAATTGATAAATAGAATTTATATTATCATTCAACACATTTCTTTCTTTTTTTATTATTTTTATACTGGGCATGCATCGCATGTTCCTGTAGACAAGTGTTTGTGAGTGTCTGTGTATTGGAAGATCATTGTCAGAGAGAGTAGAGCTACATTCTTCATGGTAGGATCAAGGCTTTCAATTTTGCTGGTGCAAAATATTTGATGGAACAAAGAAAGTTTATCATTCTATTGATAATGCTGCAAGGTTTTGATATGTTTGTGTTACTGTCATAGCATTGCATTACTTGATTTGATATACTCAATTTTCTTTTTCCAACCTGTTAGCTACTGAATGGACCTGTTCAAGCTTTCAATGGTTCTGAAGTCATAACAATGATTCTAAATGAATGATTCCATAGCCTAGGAGTGGTGCCCTCCAGCTCCCACTAACCCCCACCCCAAACACCCCCTCCCCCCCCCCCCCCCCCCTTCTCTTCCTTCTGAGGGGAAAGAAGAAAACCTTTAAAAGAAAGAGAACATTCTCATTCTTCTTTGTTTCTGGTCATATAATTTACTCTCTTCGAGACACATCATCTGCATAAGCAATATTTTTTTCAACTCATAAATGGATTCTGATCATTGCAATAGATACTAGGGATCAGGATTTCATCACGATTTATCGAAATATATTTTTAAATAAAATATTCTAGATTAGTAAATCTCCTGAGATGTTATCTGCTACATGGTTAGAGAATTATAGCAGTTTGACAGATCAATTACAATATGAGACAGATAAACACTACGAGCATATCAGTGCCTTTGAATTATCATGAGCTGAAAAATATTGTAGAATTCCTGATTACATGAATTTGTGCCCTGTTGTATTTTCATCTTAGTATTTGATTTGGTGGATTTTTAGCTTTGTACATGCTGACCCCATTTAGATGGGAGAAGATGATTTGGTTATGGTAGAAATCTTGTCCAAGGGAATTATTCACTTGAGAAATTCTTTAAATACCAATTATTTTCTACATATTTAGGATTTCAAATTATTAATCCGTAAACTTTTAAGGATCATTAGCTGATTAATAAAAATAACTCGAGAATAAAAACATAAAAAGTAGTCTATAGCTCCCATGCAAAAATTATTCTATTCATAGTTTTTTGTCTTGGGGTTAAGCAGGTACCTGGTCTTAGGAAAATTAATTTCAGAAGATGCTACAAGGAGTTGGTCCAGTTGGTTGGTAGCACTTGATATGGCCAATGTTCTAACTTGGTTGTGTCGAATGACACACTTCACAGGCCACTCAAAAGATTGTTATTCATGAACTAGAGTACCTTTACGAAAATTAAAAGTTATAACTGTGATTCAATATTAAATCGTTAGCTTTTGCCATCTGGAGATCATGGTGGAAAGCTCAAGCCGTCGCCTTATCTCACCATTTGTCTTTATATATTATATTAGAAAGGCGACTGAACATTGCTTCACTGTAAGGAAGATTAGTGTCTGAATCATTCAGCATGAATGTGCTTTTCTAGGATTAACCTGATGTAATTGGATCATCAGTTAGAACATATATTTAGTAATAGTGAACATGGATTAGTGGTGGCTGAGTGTCTCGTGCTACTGATAGAATGTTTTACAGACATATTTAACCATGTATACATGATCTATGCTATATTGGTTTATATTCTGTTAACATTTCTGATCAATGTATCCAGGTTGAAGTGACTGATGCAGCTCTTCTTGCTCTGATAGAAAATTATTGCCGAGAGGCAGGTGTTCGGAATCTTCAAAAGCAAATTGAGAAGATATACCGCAAGGTTTGTGACACAGTTGTTAGAACTTCAGAAAAGAAGTATCAGTTTTTAAATCTAAATATTCGTAATTTTATTATTTATTTTCAAAGTAATTGTTTTGCTAGCAAATCCCAACCATAACTGTTGAGCATTGGGTTGCCTCTGATGACGAGCCACAATGTTATCGGTATGCTTTCTTCAGAAAAATTAGTAATGACTTTGAACTTCAAACGACACCGTATACAATCTGAAATGCATCATGAGAACACAAGATGCTTGTTACTAGGTGATATTTTGATTTAGTTCTGGTTTGAATGCGTGCATGAACATAACAAGCTAGTTATGATGTTTTGACCAAAGTGTCTAGCTGGTTGTCCCTATCAATGAAAAACCCAATTGCCTCGATTTTTTGTAACTAGTTTGCATATTGCTTATGCAAGACATTTGGGTATTTGGGTCATCTCACAAATAGGTATACTTGTCGGATGTGCTAGTTGGAGAATTATGGGAAGGATTAAAGAAACAATTAGAAATGTTAAATTATTGACCTGCTAGTTTTGGCTTTCTGAAATTTTTATTTTAACAGGATATTTGAATTGGTGGTTTTTCACTTGTAGCTTTCCAAATTGTTTATGTTTTTCTATTAAACAAATGTTTTCCTTTACAAATTATTGCTTCAATTAATGCATCTTCTGGTGTAGTTGTACTTAATTGAAGTTTATTTTGTCATAGGCTTTACACCCCTTTGAGAGATGTTGGAAGTCAATATTTCTGTAATCAAAAGCTTTTCTGTGAAAGTCTCCCCTTTTAGCAGTGATTAATCTGAATGTTTTCTGGCCATTAAATATGCAGAAGCACTAGTTTCATAAGCATACATGCATTTCTATTACTATCATCTATGAATTCTCAGTCATTCCCTTCATTTGCATTTTTATGACCATTGATGTATATTAGATATTTAAATTTGCATCTTTTCCTATCAATGAAATAAATATTTTGATTTCAGAAAACCTTGAATATTTTTCCTATTCATGACCGATTTTATTCTTATGCTTTAATATAGATAGCTCTGCAACTTGTCCGTCAAGGGGTGACAAATGAGCAATCTCTAAAAGTCAGCCTTCAGCAAGGAGCCAAACAGCTTAGAGAGAAATCTACTGAAGAGCCTACTCAAATTGCAGATGATGGTCCAGGGGGGAAGAAACTGGAGGATGGGAACTCACACGAAAGGGCTACAACAACTACCTTAACAGAATCTGAACAAGCAATTGAAGTCTCGTTACATGAACAGCCTAATGGAACTGCCACAGAAGAATCAGAAGCAACTTCTCATGAGCATCTTGTTGAACAGTTGGAGGCTGACAAAGTGCAGCCAACTCTCTTATCATCAGACGGTATTGCAACAACGGACCAACCCGTTGATTCAAAGGTATTCTGAGAAGCTAAGTGACTAAAACATGCATTTTATTGTAGTGTAAGAATTGGTTTAACATTGACACCTACTAGTGATTTTTCTTACAAGTCCTATGTGTAAACTTTTTTTTTCACATTAGTGGAAGGATCAGTCAGACGATAGAAATTACTTTAATGTAGTATGCATATATGTTAACATATGCATATTTATGCACCGTATATTCATTGTGTCATGTATTAATTGATTGATTTCTCTATTTACAGGTCAATATAAAAACAAGTGATGTAAAGGATGTGAAAGTTGATAATGTGATTGAAAAGGTCATAGTTGATGTCTCAAACCTGGCTGATTTTGTGGGCAAACCAGTATTCCATGCCGAACGTATATATGATCAGACTCCAGTAGGAGTTGTCATGGGTCTTGCTTGGACTGCAATGGGTGGTTCAACATTGTATGTTGAGACCGCCCTAGTGGAGCAAGGAGAAGGGAAAGGTGCACTTCTATTGACGGGTCAGCTCGGAGACGTCATGAAGGAGAGTGCGCAAATAGCTCATACCGTAGCCAGAGCAATATTGCTTCAGAAAGAACCAGACAATCCATTTTTTGCAGACTCCAAGCTCCATTTGCATGTGCCGGCTGGTGCTACCCCCAAGGATGGACCAAGTGCAGGGTGCACCATGATAACCTCAATGTTGTCTCTTGCCATGAAAAAGCATGTTAAAAAAGAACTTGCAATGACTGGTGAAGTAACATTGACAGGACGGATTCTCCCAATTGGTGGGGTATGTTATCTCTGTGACATAATCTTTATTCATCATTGTGACCGACCATAATAATCGAAAGTTCATAGTTTTTTGTTTTCATGATTGTTTTAAGACTTAATGTTTCTTATTCTTGTTTTGGTTTCCAACCACGGGATGTGCGACATACTCTCTGTCTTTCAATTCATCATATTTGTCCATTTGATCTTTATATGCTATATGATTTACCATCCATTGTAGAAATACCTGAATCTAGGAGTTTATATGCATTTTGTCATAGCCTGAATTTTTGAGTTGGAAACTGCAAAGCTTGACATTTTTACTAAATTTGCAAACTTCCTATATTTGATAAAAATCATTCTGAAGTCTTATTTTGAAAAATAACACCAGAAATCACCATTATTTAGTATTATTACTGCTCTGTGACTTTGTTTTTTTCTGTTAGTTTTTAAAAGTTTCATTCCTACCAAACAGGTAAAGGAGAAGATAATTGCTGCAAGAAGAAGTGAGGTGAAGACTATCATATTCCCATCAGCTAACAGAAGAGATTTTGATGAGCTTGCTGGCAATGTGAAGGAAGGCCTTGAAGTTCACTTCGTAGATGATTATAACCAAATATTTGAGCTGGCTTTTGGAAGCAACTCTAAGCCACAAATCTAAGTCTCTGATCCACCTGTATTGGGTCTTCACATGTTATAGTTTTCTTGACGACTGCAAGAAATTCCATGGTAGTTCTTCATGATGCAGCCACCATGGACCAATTCCAAAGAGAGTTAGCCTTTTATTGAGGTCATGGACAATTCGTAACGGGCTTCCTAGAGCATCCATGATTTGAATGCTTGCATGTACTGATGCCTGAAGATTGTTTATTAATTATGTCTTACAACCATTGCGAAAAAAAACCATAGCACGGCTGTATTTTTTGTGATCTTTTCTGGAGGTGGATGGTGGTCAAGATATAAATACATTATTTCGGCATTTTTGTTTTCATCAATACTCAAATGTAAACTACTCTCAAAACCTAAATTTTTTATTCATTCAAATGTATGATGATAGCTGATTATTAATTTGATCATGTTTGCTGGATTGGTTTCAACTTTCAACTCCTTGTGTTTTTCTCCTTTGATGGATGTGGCTGGAAAAAAATTTAATTGTTGCCGATATTTGCATTTTAGCAGTCATTTCCTTCCAATTAGGGCATTCATTCTTTAGATACTAAAATTTGTACGAATTGGTACTTCTTTCATCTATTTTATCCATTGTTGGTGATAATCTTGGCATCGATTCTTCTAATTTAATCATGATATTGTAGCAAGGGGTGTTCTACTAGTACTTCTTTATAAATGAAATATGCAAGATGATGACTCAAAATGCAATGCAGCTGCTAGTGATTTTTAGCCTCAAATGATGTCATTTCAAACCTAATTCAATCCATTCTCCCAATGTGATTCACATGCTGACCTCAACTCGCATGATTGATGATATCGCAAAATACCTATCAAAGATTATGAATGAGATATCTCGCCGGCTTCGCCGGTCAACGATCCACCATGACAAGAGGCTATTGGACCATAGTTGCTCTTCAGATTGAAATTGGCAGAAAGCCTCAATAATGGTCATGGGGACCATCACAGTCATTATTCTCCAATCTCGCTAAAGACTTACTAGTACTCTTTCCTTAATGAAATTTCTTCTTTACTTCAAAAATGGAGCTTGTGGTGGAGCCTCTATTGGATGAAATCTATGGAAAGGGATTGTGGGCTCAGCCATATCCAATTCGAGTTCATGTGGGAATCAGAATCCCATGATGCCATCATGGAATCAATCCCTCAGAGCAAAAGAATACCACCAGTTCCTAGCAGTGGAAAAGCCCAGGAATAGGGATGGTAGGACCAGACCCATACCCTCCTTAGACTTCAGCTTTATAGCAGTTTATTCTAAACTCTCCAATGCCAGTGTCTTCTAGTTCCCCTCTTCAATCCACTGCCACTAGTGACTAACATGGGTCCAACCTCCATTCTTTTGTGGGGCCAACTTCCCATAGTGACCAACCGACCATGTCCTTGGGAGGTCAGACAGGTTAATTTTAGACAGTAGCTTGTGGAATCAATAGGAGGCAAGACTTTTTGAGAGTTTTAGTCAAGCAAATCTTTGTGGGGGCATCTTGTGACTCATCACCCATTACTATCAGCTGATTTGCTGTCATGCTTTAACTAACGAATCAACTAAATGCTTGTTCGTGGACCCAGTTAGGTCAGCCATTCAGGCAACAATGCCGGTTCTTATTCCAATTTGAGAGTCGCATCTTGTTCGAGCTGACGACAGCTTGGCATCGACGCTCTCCGTCATCCATACATGTCAGCATTCGATAAATATGTCAACGTGGCGAGCTGCGAGGTGGTCGAATTGCTGACATGGCAATGGTGGCTCATGGCCGGCGAAAAAAAATAGAAGAGAAAAATGCATGGAGTAGGTTTCCCCCACCTTGCAAGATGCTCTTTGCTTTCATATACTCTCCAATTGATTGGTGCCCTAGATAAACAAACTAATCACCTCTACAAATGGCACTATCTTTTTTGGAAGACCTTTAATCCCTCTAATCAGAGGGGAAAGACTAGAAAGGGGATAAAGAGCTCAACATATCCAAACAAGTGGATAAGAAGTCATTGGACTTGACCTGCCTCTGTTTTTTTTTTTTTTTTTTTCTTTTCTTGACCTCACTTCTTGAAGCCGAATATGGCATGAGGGAGTAAGTGTATTGAAAAGGACAAGCAAAGAGTGGATTGAGCTGTGCTAGATGTTTTACAAATGTTTTGAACAAGCAAATATTTTATGGGTGGCAAAAAACAAATCATCATAAAGCACTCATTAAAGATTAAAAAAAAAAGTTCATTTCGTTGATTGTATCCTATTCAAGTGTTGAATAGTGTATCCTCAGTATCTTAAACCATAATCGGAAACTCCTTAAGGTATTTACACAACTAAAGGAACTCCTTAAATACGATTACCATCTATCTTCAAAATAAAAATCAAGAATAATATTATGATTTCTTGAGCACAAAAATATATATTTCAATAGATGTAATTAAGATGATACCATATTTTTTCCTTTTTTTTGTTGAGATGTATCATTGATTTTTGTTTTGTTTTGGTTATTTGCTCTAAAGCATGTTGCTTCTGTGAATGTTAACCAATTAAAACAATGCACTCTACATAAATATTATGTATTTTAATTTTAACTTTGAAAAAAAAAACGTAAAAGTTACGGTATGTGTTTTCTCTTCACTCCAATATACGACATCTAAACTATGTTATTGTTGGACTTATCTAATCAAAAGAAAAAAAAAGATAATATTCTTTGGAACATAACCTCGCAATCTCTCAATAACCATCAGAGAGAGATAATGAAATAGATTATATCAAAATATATGTTTTTTTTAATTTATTTTTCTTTTTTTTGTAGGCATCAAGAACATTAACTTACATAAATTGTATTGGATGGTGGCAAGATACACATACATGTGGATTAATTAGTTGCTTGAGCTTTCAATGGAAGTTATCGAGCTAATAAATTGGCATGATTTTCTAGTGTCATGGTATTTTTAAGATCTTAGATGAAAAAAGGGCAAGTGATTCTAAGCAACTTCCAAATAAAATTTGGAGATTAACAACATATTAGTCGACGAAGAGATGACACAAGCTGCATTTTTTTTTTTTGGTTGACCATCATATTTATTTTAGAAAACTGGCACCTCGCCATCTGTTGTACAATCGTACCAGCTAATTCCTCTTGGAAGCTGGGTAAGATCTAACATAATTAATAATATAAATGATCTCATATGCTTTACAATTCAAGCTTCAAGTACTTACTTCTTTTTGACGGAATGAACTTATGATGAAATACCATTAATTAGTATGCCCAAGAAACCAAAAATAAAACCAAGGATGATTTTGTAAGTCAATGCATTTGTGATACTAGATATGATTTAATATGTATGACTGCAGTTTTGTGAATGTTTAATTTGACTCCATTTCTAATGTTCTTTTTTCCCCTTTTTATCTGAGGATCGCCTCCTAATTACCAAACAAAATTCAGAAAAAGAGGAACTTTTGAATTTTTGCCTTGATTTCTGCATTAATGCTATTATGAGATTTAAAATACTATGTCACTCATGAAACATCATTGAAAAATTATAAGCCAGTGATAAACAACATTAATTGCAAAGCAAACTAATTAACTGGTTTGATTAAATTGAACATAATAATGCCTCAAAAAAAAATAGAATTAAATTATAAAATGGTTCCTTGAATCCAAACAAATGATCAACATATATTGTCAAAGTGCAAGTCATGCTCACGTAACACTCCATAAAAATTGATCATAAACAATGAAACAATACATTGAACAACAAAATAATCGATTTTAATAATCAACATATATCATGAGATCCATTAGAAATGTGGAGGTACGTTTTCAAGCTCAAATCAATACTCCTATCTAACAAATAACAAAGAACTTATAATGCATCGTGTGAACCTGAAGTTGAACAAAAAGAAAAAAAACTTATACATCCGTACATAAAACATGCCAAATAGTGGTGCAAATAGGTTGCATCGAGTCGGATCCTGGATGACCCCAATCCGATCCGATTTTTTATTTGGGTCCTAATTTTGGATCCAGATCCGACCTGGTTGAAGACCGGGTCGGATCGGATCCGAGTTGGATCGATTCGGATTCAAATCGGATTCAATTTTTTTACTTTTAGGAAAGAATTTGGGCAAATCTAATTTGGTCATATCATGAGGTGCTGGGTGACCCATGACTTTGAAAGACTTGCGATTGACCTCCAGTCAGAACAGATGAACCATGACTACTAACTAAGTCGGTCTGCAAGCCAAATTTCATATCACACTATATTTTGTCCGTATGACTGATTGGACGGAACTTGGTGTCTCCCTGCTCCCCTCTCACGAGGACAAAAAAAATCCCGGACCTTCTTCCAAAATCCAATTCCATCGCAGAAAACTGGCACATGACCCATATTCAGTTCAGTGTTCCCTCACTTCCTCCCTGCAAAAGTTAAAAAAAACAGAAGCCAAAAAACAGAAGGAAAAAAAAAACAAGCTACTGAGACACCAAAGGTATCAACAGTGTAATAGATCGAGAGAGAATCCTGATGGACGAATAGTGCTATGACCCACACAAAAAAAAAAACTCTCTTTTGCTTCCCCCCCCCCCCCTTCGAGTCGGATCGGATCCGTTCGATAAACCTAGAACTGACCCAAAAAATGATTCGGATCCAATTTTAGGATCGACCCGGACCCACGGGTCCTAAAATTCGGGTCGGGTCGGGTATCGGGTCGACCCGACCCATTTGCAGCCTTAATGCCAAATAAAGATTTAGCATATCTACATTTTTCAAAAAAAATCTAGATAAAATTAAGATACAAGTTAGCATAAATCACAATCATAAGTAATATAACTAGGGTCAAACTTGGATATGCAAGCCAATTTTTTGAAAAATCATGCACACCAAGTGGTCATGCACGTCAGCAATCACAACTTTTCGTTTCTATGGGCTCGATTCTTCAAGCACCCATCTTGATGCAATCACAATCTCTTGTTTTTATGGGCTCCGTTCTTCAATCACAAACAATATAACTTAGGACAAACCTGGATATGCAAGCCAATTTCGTGAGAAATTATACCTTACACTGCATGCACCAAGTGGTCGTGCATGCCGGCAATTATAATTAACCTCTTGTTTCTATGGGCTCCGTTCTTCAAGTACTCATCTCGATGCATCACTATATAAACAGACAGCTCTGATTATGGTAGGTGGTGCATGCCCCCTAGAATATAATTTCTTCAGTTTGTTAGGTTGGCTGCGTATTGGTTGCAGCTTTTTTTTTTTCGGTAACCGGATTCGGATTTCGGGTCAGATTCCAAAACCCGAAATCCGAAATTCGAAACCCGAATCCAAAACTTGATCTTCCTCCCGATAGAAAGGAGAAGGGGCCAAAACCGGCGACCCTTCTCGCCCAAACGGTGGCGGTGGCCACCGAAATCTTTTGGACAACAGCCAGCCTCCTTGTCCCCTCCCTGCCGACCACCGCTTTTCCGGCGATCAAGGGGAGAACCGCCGATAAACGATGGTCCTTTTTCATGGCCGTCAGGAAGAAGCCCTCTCCCTTTTTTTCGGCATGGTGGTGCGGCCAGTTGGAGACTCACGGCCGCGCTTGGCCAGTGGCCACATTTCGGCCACCAGGAGAAGAGGCCACGGTGCCTCACCGCTGCAAGCTGGCGGCGGCCGTTGCCCTCTCTCCCCTTTTCCCCTCCGCCCGCGTCGGCCATGGCAGCCATGGTGGGTCGCAACGGCAAGCCGGACGTCAGTGCCAGCTCGCCAGGGCGACAGGCCGCAGCAGCGGCCATGGCTGCCTCCTCTGTTTTTCAAACATGAGCAACAGGGTTCCGAAAGAAGCATAGTCCCCCTAGACTTGCTCTGATTATGGTAGGCCAGGAATCCCAGCTCTGATAAGTAAGTCCTGCAACCCCTAAATCAAAACCCAGGAATCCCAACTGTAAACGATGAGAGACCTCGTAACTAGGCCACCTGTCCAACTGGTCGCATGGAAGTCGGCGGATGTCGTCCTTCCTTTCCAACTGGTTGCATGGAAGTCGGAGGATGTCGCCGCTTTTGCACTGCTTCAATGTAATCCGTCTGCCTCGTCAGCGGATCCGCACGGCGCCGCCGCTCTCCACGTGGCACCGTCCAATGGGAATCAACTAGGAGCTTCGACGAGCCTAACTAACTACCCCCCTTCCCGCTTCCTTCGTTTCGTTCCCTTGAAAGGACTCTGTTTCCATAAAACGGCCTCCCCAGATTTTTTGAAACAGAGCTCCTTTTCCTCCCCTTCGGCTCTTCTCTCCTTCCTTTGTTTCCTTTTCGTTTACAATCCTTTGGAGAGCGAGTTGATTAACCTAAAGAAGGTTGTTTTTTTTTCTCCCCGTTTCCTGTCGTTTCAATTCTAAACTTATCTCATCTCATCAGATATTCTTTTCATGTTTGTTTTTGTTAGACCCTGGATTGGGTTGTAGATAACTTAGATGCGAAGATTGGATTGTTGTCATCGGGAGTAGCTTCAGTATTTGCTTAGGTTATTCTTGTATCTGCTTTTATTTATTTTATAATCTAATTTCATCTCATTAAATTGTTCTTGTGGTTGAAACTCTTGGGTGGATAGCTTGGAATCTGTAGTTTTTTTTGTTTAAAACATCTCATATGCATGGGATGTACCTTAATCGGATTGAAAACTGTGATGGATTTTACCATTGGTACTGTTGGCAATAGTGCTTAAAAAAATAATTTTTTTATATAAAGGTTTTTCTTTTCTCTGCGTTTTTTTTAATCTCATTACATTAGATTGAATACTTTAGGATTTGTTGGTTTATGTAGGTTGGAATGTGGATATAGTCTGATGTTATTCGTTTTTGCTCCCAAATATATTATTCATTAATTTTGTAGGAGATGATGGATGAAGCTGTTGGGTTAGAAGGAAGTGTTGAATGGGCTGAGCAAGAGGGGAGCTTTAATAGTTGGCTCGATAAGGTGCTTGCTTCTGATGGGATTGAGAGTCCTCGCATGGTTGAGGAAGAGAATAGACCTCGAGATAGGCCCAAAGAGCCAGACTCAAATTCCAAGAGGCAGAAGGTCAGTTCTTTTTTCTAAACTTGTATAAGAAATGTTCTTTTTTATCCGGCCATCAAGAACTTACCAAAGATAACAATAATAGGTATAAGTCAAAAAATAACTTGCATTAAAAAGGCAATGTACTGGTGAGAACTTTCTCAGATGTGCTAATGAGGAGATATATTCTAGCTACTCTGGATATTCTATCCTTATTTTGAAAATAACCAATGTTTTCATCATAATATACTTGTTTTAACTGCAAAATGTATATTTAATGAAATATAACTCATTATAGCCAAGGTTAAGATCCATTACCATCATTGAATTGTGAATCATGTGAAAATAATTAATACCTCCATCTTTTGGTATTTCCATGGCTCTAGCAAGTACCTAGTTGTCCTTGTATCAATGAGGTTTTTATGCGCTAACGGTAAATAATTTAAATTAGATTCATTTAGGGAATGTGTGTTGTCCCTAAGTTGTGTTTAGATCTCTATATGAAATTTTTTTAAGTGTTATATTGCCTACATTAGCAAGACAGAGATTAGGAAGTAAATTTGGTTAGGCTAAAGCAAGTCAATTTAGTTATGTTGATTTAGAGTGGAACAGATCAATATTGATAGTAATCATGGGCCTGAAACTGTTGATCATTTGTTCTCTCAATACTCCTTTTCAACGTTTTAGAAGACAGTTTGCTCTTTGTTAGGTGTGCTCCTCCCTCAATACTCTTTTGAATTTCTTTGTCTTGACTGGAGGCATAGAAATTTCTCTAAGCCTACTTAGTCTATCATTCTTATGTTGACTGCGGCCATAGCTTGGTCATGTTGACTGCGGCCATAGCTTGGTCATGTGGTAGCTATAGCTTCAAGATGTCTCCATCTATTTAATGATTGGTCATCCCTATGTAATTACAAAAGTAAAAGAGCTTCCACCTGCACTTTCAGAAGACTAAATTTTCATTGAAGTGGATTTCTGGCTTCCATTACCCAAAGATGTCTCATGTTTTTATTTACCTTCAGAGTTGGCTTTATTATGGACTGGTTTCAGCATCCTGGTTGTTCTTCGTCGACAGACTTCAACAACTTTTATTGGCAGATTCACCTCATTGCTGCATCTCTTGTTTTATTATCTCTTCTCTCTAATGATTAATCTGTCAGAATTGGAACCTGTTCAGTTCTTTTTTTTTCACTCTGTTATCAAAGCTGACCCTGTTATTATCTTTTTAAATAAAATTTTGGGTGGCTAATCCTCCCTTCATCTCAAAAAAGAAAGAAAAAAAAGAGAACAAAGGTACAATCTAGTAGTGTGTTTGCACATATTTAGGTAGTTTGGTTTGAAGTTTATCGTGAGGTTACATTAACAGGTTCCAGTTTGAGATCGAAGGAGGTATAGTGATGTTTTAACAGATAATTACTTGAATTACAAGAGTTGCAAGTGGCATTTGAACTAGATTAACCCTGAAGCAATTGACTACATGAAATCGAGTTCGCTTTCCTTCTAATGTCCCTATGGTTATTTTTTGTTAGAAACTAATATTTTTTACAAAGCTAATTTTTTATGGAGTTCTAAATGTATCTTATCTTTTCTATTTGGCGATATTTTCTTACTGGTTTATTTATTTTTAATCTATGCAGATAGGTCCATGCACTGACAAGACAGAGGAACCCAGTCCTCTGGGTTTGATTTTACGCATAACTCCATCTTTCTTGGATCTCATTGATAGGAAGCTATCTCAAAAGAAGACCACTCCTCTTAATGGACCAACTTCGGGTACTAGTATAGAAAAACAACAGACCAGAAATGATGAATATAACATCCAACCCACATTAATGAAATGGAAGGCTTCAAATTTTCCTGCAACAAAACTCAAGATCGGCTGTTGGGAGGTAATCTTACGTCTTGACTTGATAGAACAATTTAGAAAAAGCAAATGCTCAAAACCAAATGCTCTAATTAGTTTTTCTTCTTAGCATCTAACAATTTTTTTTTAAACTATGTTTCATAATTTTAGAGGAAGTCAAGAAATGAAGGTGATATTGTAGCTAAGTTTTACTATGCTAGGCGAAAACTTGTTTGGGAGATACAAGAAGAAAGATTGAAAAAAAAGATTGAGATCCAATGGACCGATATCTCAGCAACCAGAGCACGATTCATACGGGATCAACCAGACATTCTGGAAGTTGAGGTTAGATGTTTTCCTTAGACATATATTCTCATTTTATTGATTACTTTTGCTACTTTTTCTTTTTCCATAGACTACTTTTATTGTCTTAGACATGTTTTGAACTAATTCTTGGCTTTGGATGGTTTTTTGAAGTTTCTTAATGATTTCATTCTTTTAATAACAAAATTTGGAATATTTGTTTGGGTTTGATAACTAAGATATTTGGTACCTAGTGCAGTTAAGGCAGCAGCCCATGTTCTTTAAAGAGGTAAATCCTCAGCCAAGAAAGCATACTAATTGGGAAGCTTGTTCTGATTTTACCAGTGGGAATGCAACCACAAACAGGTACATAAAAATTACATTTACGTCACTTTCTTGGAGCTCTGTCATTTTGCTAAGCCTTTCAATGGATTTTACACCTTCAAATATTTCCATATTTGTTGAAATATACTTCTTTTTTTTTTTAGAGAGAGAGAGGAATGTATTTTTTTATTGATGAAGTAGATAAATCCTTCGATTCAGATCTCCAGTCCTGCAATGTTTAGTCCATGTTAAACTACATCTATAGGAGCTTCTGAAATTATCAAGAACAAACAAAAACAGAATAATATCTTCTTTAGTAAAGTTCATGTAATATTCTCATAGCTTGTTTCTTATTTTTATTTCCTTCAGGAGGCACTATCTTGAGTTTGCAGAAGGAACTTTGGAGAAACATTATGAAAGGCTTTTACGTTCTGATCATCGGCTACTTACGTTGAGTCAGAAAGTTTTTGCAAGCCATGATTCTCAGTTTTTTGAAACCGTTAATAGCGACATGCAAGATATGTGCATGCTCACACCAAAATTTCCACCTATTTCAAATCAACCATCCAGCAACTGGTGTCCACCTCATCTGAATCATATTGACAATCAAGGGAGTGCTCCTACTCACATGTGGACCTTTGAATCTCTTGATCCAGCAGTTGGTGCCAACCATCCACTTTCACTGCTGACACCAACACCCAGAGTTATACAAATGAATTCGCCAAGTTCAGGTAATTTGTCTTAATTTAACCCGGAGTTAATCTAGTGAGATGAGGATGCTAATTGTTTCTTTCTTTTCCTTTTCAAGTCATGGAGTGCCTACCAACTATGAATCAAGGTGCAAGTTCTTTGAATCCAACGACATCCTACTTGGGTAAATCATTTCTTCATTAGTCTTTCATTTCATTATGTGATATTCTACTACCATGAGCTCTAGCTAAGAATTTTTTTTCCCTTTCTTTCTTTCTTCAATGTAGCAGACAACTTTGCACTTAACAATGGCAACTCTGCAACAGATTCTACCCTGAACAGAATGACTCAGCTTTGCAGTCAAGACATTCAAAGTTTGAGAAGGGTCGATGACATAAGCGAGCGACAAATCCAACAACTACCCTGGGACACCTGCGCGACTCCAGCTCCTAATTTTCTTCCTGGGCGAGTCTCTGCTAATACCTTATTAACTCATACAGCTGAAACAGAAAATTTCCATGTCCCGAGACAAGGTCAATCACTCGAGGAGCATTTAATGAGCGAGTCAGATGATCTGGATGCATTTGCTGCTGATGACTCTAGGCTTCTTTCTTCAGTAAAATCTATTGGGTCAGTCATTTACTAAGAAGCACCACCAGATTCACAACCGCAATCCTCAAATGAACTGGATGATGGTAACCAAAACACCGATGGCACAAAGTCTCCATTGGAATCAAGGGACTCCAAGCAGTTAATCCATTCTATGACTAATTCCCATGGCACCTACAATTAATCATCAAACCTTCATTAGGCTTGGCCAAGAAAAGAGTTCTCATGGCAGAATCCAGTAGTCTTCATCATCAACTTGCTGATCTGTTTCCTGGTTTGTTTCAATTTCTTCTGCGTTTGTTTTTGTCGCAACAGAACATTCAGACTGCCGTTAGTACTGTGCCAGTAGAAGCACCAAACAGGTTATTCTACTGATGCGTTTCTATTTCCTGGTTGTTTTCTCTTGCATGGTTATACTCTCTCTCTCTCTCTCTCTCTGTGTGCGCGCGTGTGCAAATCAACTGACTGCTTGGAAAGAGAGTTCGGCTGAATGGACTGGATCTGGATATTTGCTTCGAATGACAAGAAAGTATTTATTTTGAATTATGATGCCGTTCGACATGATTTAGTTCTCACCATTGGAAGCATCATCATATAGAACTATAGCAGAGTGCTTGAGCTTTTGAATATGAGCTTTTGCTATTGGCTTTTAATTTGATCGATATTTGAAAGACAGTTGTTATAAAAGGATTTTACCTTCTTGACACTAAAATGACATCACAGTACTGACTAAACTTTATCTTGACTGATCTGTATGAAGAATGAAGATTAGCCATGGCAGCGAGCAAGCATAGTCTCCCAAACATTGAAAAATGCCTTGGTTCTCACTTCTCAGTGCTATGAAACTGGTTGTTTAGATGCATGGAAATAGGAGATTGTGTGATGAATATTTGTTTGAAAATGTCTTGAAAATATTTGTTTTCTTTGTAACCTGAAAATAAGGAACATGTCCACTTGTTTTTGGTATTTCAATCTGTTCTTGAAGTAGGGTTCTATGATGATGGGCAAATGTTCAATGAGGTATGGTGGAGGAGAAAGAAAGAAAAGGAAGGGAGCAGCATGGAATTTCGTAGAAGATGATAGTGGCCCTTAGTGTCGAGCAAGCATGACAATCATTTTATGGCAATTCAATCATATTCTTCCCCCTCCATAAATGCCAAGTTATTTTGGACATATAAAACATAAATTAATCTATGCAATCAATCACTGCGTGTGTTTGTTGGACGGACTGGTGTGACATGATACTTTAATCTAAACCCATGTTTGTCGGTGCAAATGATGCATGACACATGTGGCATGGAGTGGATTTAACGATACCAGTGAATTGCACTGCTCTGGTTTTATATGTGGATCAAGGCACTGCAGTTCACTGACCATTAGATCCACTTCCCAGCCAACATGGCGTGCATCATATGGTACTTGCATTTGCAGGTATCAGTTAAGTAATCTGAGCGAATAAAAAAGTGTAAGCTTTTATGACAAGAAAGCAATCTTTCTAAGGTGAGCATAGTTTTTGCTTACTTCATCGGCTGCATTTCAAACTTGACGTTGGTGGATTGCTGTTCCCTTCTGGACATCTTTTAGTCCTGGAAGATCTGTCTGTTTTCATAGTTGACATTCTGGATTTTCAGATAAATATCCTTTCGAAGTTTTCTGATTTGCCAATTGTTGGATCCAGTTTGTGCATCGGAGTTATACTCACTGAATTCAACAATTTTGATAGTGATTTTTAGGTCCCTTTTTTCACTTACCTTGCAGGTCCAACGATGATAATTTGTATACATGTAATATAATACTACCATGGGAGTTGAAATTTTCTTCAACGAAAAAAAGAGCTTCATTGGTTTACTTTTCTTGCAAATAAGTAACTCAATGCTGACCTTGGTCGTACCATATATACTGGAATGTTCAATATTTTCTAAATCTTAATTTTCTAAATGATTTGATATGTTTTGCTATGCTGCTGTTAGTTACTGAACAAAGACAGGTCTCTTTCGAGTGGTTAAAACTTCGCGGCATAAGTTTTTTTTTTTTTGGTTTAATGTTTATTAAGTTTTAAGTTTTCCTGCAGGATTCCAAATTGTTAGAAGCTTTAGTGGAAAATCGTAAAAGGTCAGTGGCATATGTAGGTGCCTTTCTTCTTAAGGATGACCCAGAGACTGATCCTAGTATTGTATCTGGGTCAGATTCAGCGAAAAGCATTAATGACCTTAAAGGAAAAGATTTATTCAAGCGTCTTCATGAAGTTGGTACTTTGGCTCAGGTATCATCTTTTCTGCCAAGGGTTTGGGAATTAATGACATTTAGTATATAAATTAAGAATATATTAAAAGGCATAGAATCCATTGCTGATACTCTAGCTATCTTGCTGTTGTCAATGTAGATAACCAGCATCCAAGGGGATCAAGTAGTGCTCGTTGGTCACCGGCGTCTGCGGATAACTGAGATGGTAGGTTGGGTTTAATAGTGACGAATTACACTTATTATTTTATTTTTTTCAGTAATACCTACATTCCTGATATTCAATGAAACTTCTAATATTGCAGGTTGACGAGGATCCTTTAACTGTAAAAGTTGATCATCTGAAGGCATGTTATTACTCTTACTCATCTTTCGTCTTTCCAGCCCTATTTATGGTTGATGGATGTCAATGTACTATTACTCTTAACTCACAAGCTGAGTCATCATATTTGGTTCTACCTTAGTGTCTTGTGGGGCTGACTTTTGATTACTGTTCTAGCTGATTTTGATTACCATGTACCACCCAGTGTAACCAATATTCCATGCCTTTTCATTGAAGGACCAATACTGCTAGTCCACTACTGTGTTTAGAAATTGGAAGCAATAGAAAGGAGGTAACTGTGTCTTTCATAAACTGCAAATTTCCTGCATTGCTGCAATTGCTGTATGTGCTGAACTTCCACAGAGGTTTACAAGCATTTTTTTGTATCAAAGCAAAGGCAAAAGACAATTTGCTTTTTGCTGGAGTCATGACTGAGTTATCTTTTCTGACTTGCTTCCACTGTTGTCACACAGTCACATGCCCTGGCATTCATGGAAAATGTTGTCAGTGCAAATGCCTGAACATGTTTTCACAATATCTTTCACCAAAATTTTCACCACCAATGTTTTCTTAGGATGCACTTCACTTTACTGATGATCAAGGACAATATAACTATAAACCTCTCTCTTTTGAACTTATATATTGCCAGGAATTAGATGCGATATGGCCGATGGTTTAGATGCAGATGTGTAAATGAGCTAAGCTTGTGTGAGCAGGGCCTAGCTCATTCTTGGCTTATTTAATTTCAAGTTGCTCACAAATAACTTGTTTAAGAGGTGCAGTGAGAGCCTAAGATCTCTCAAGTGTGCAACACACACTCGCACTCACTTTAAACTTACTACTGTTATATCTCAAGGTTATAGTTGAAATACATTGTTTTATGCAAACTATATTAGCCTCTAGTAATTATAATATAAATATATGTTTCTAAATAGTAACTAAGATAACATGTAATGTGTATTAATTATCTATGTATTCCTGTATCGAGTTTAATCGCGTGGAGCTCAAGCAAGCCAGGTCCTAGCCCTAGCTCGCTCATTTACTAATGGAGTGAGCCAAAAGCTGGCTAAATACAAGCTGCTTAGGAACAGCTTGCTTGTTTGACAGCCCTATTTAGATGGAGGTTGAAGTATCCGAAGAAACGTTTGTTGAAGTTATATGTGCTGTATTAATTTACTAACCTGAGTATGTGATCAATGTTGCCTGTCATTGTTTATGGTGGACTTATTATTTGTTAAGAGTACAATTCATATTTTTCTAGAAAGTTTGCTTGAATTTTTGGCTCAATAACAATAGCTATTATTTTTTGCAGGAAAAGCCTTACAATAAGGATGACGATGTTATAAAAGCAACCTCATTTGAAGTCATAGCAACATTAAGAGACATTCTGAAGACAAATTCCCTTTGGAAAGATCATGTTCAAACATATACACAGGTTACTTTGTCTATTTCTTAAGTTTGTTTTTTTTTAAAAAAGTTTTTTGAGAATTGAAAACTTCTCACTTGAAAGAAAAAAAAGGTTTTGAGGGTTGACTACTTCTTAGTTACTTTGTATCTAAATTAATTTTGTCTGTATCCCATCCTTTGAGGAAAAAAGGCTTTGAGAGTTAACACCTTCTTCCTGTTTACTTTATATCTAAATTGCTTAAGTTTGTCTGTAATTCCTCTGTTGAATAGAGAATTGTTTTGAGAGTTACAACTTACAGCATCTTCTGATGTCCTAGTTGCAAGATTGTACTAGTTGAAGTTGTTAACTAGCTCAATTTAATTTGGCCTCCTTTTATAACCCTGCATATTGTCTCTTTTCAAATTTAAAAAGGTCAAAGGACTAATTTTGCCAAATTTAATCTAATTAAAAGTGCACAAATATATGGAAACTTATTTTCATTTTTGAAGTCCGGCTTATGAATAGGTTTTGGTTTGTACTGCCCTTCTTGTCATGTTTTCTATTGAATCATTTTTTCTGCTTTTCTCCTGGAGGTTTTCTTTGGAAGCTTCAAGTTAGGCATTTGTATAAGTAGTTCCTTTAATAGATATCATGTTATGCTTGTAGAATAACATGATTAAATGATGAAAACTGTGTTATAAAATTGTTCCTTTTTTTCGTGAATTTCAGCATATTGGCGATTTCAATTATCCAAGACTAGCAGATTTTGGGGCTGCTATCTCCGGGGCCAACAAGTTGCTTTGCCAACAAGTGCTTGAAGAACTCGATGTAAGAAGCATGCATGCTTTTGATCCAAACATTTTCAGTCAAGCTGCAAAGATTTTTTTAATTCTTATGTTGTTCAGTTTTACTTATTAAAAAAATGACTTGCCTTCTCTCTCACTCTTGCTCCCTCGCACTCTCCCCCTCTATCTTTGTGTGTTTGTGTTTGGACAATTGGGTTGCATGTGTGCTAACAGTTGGGTGTTAATCTATGTCATGTTCCCTTCCAATTTGAAAATTAATGTTAAATCATATCACACTGTTTTCATTAACATTATGAATATAAAATATCAATCATGTCTTATGCAACTTGGCATATTCACCTTAAGTTGCAGTGGCATGAATGAGCTGTTCCAAAATTAGTAAAGAATGATATAGCTTAGCATGTCACAATGTTTTCCATTATCATCTTAAGAATTGAAATGCATTGCGTGTCAGAACCACAGATCAGGATTTTGAACCGCTATGCTTGCAGAAATATAAAGGAATGGCTAATCAGGCTGGTTTTTGACTGCCTTAAGGTGTACCAGTGGCCATCTGTATAACCCATAATGTTGCAAGTATTAGCATGGTCCATCTAAGCTTCAGGTTGTCTGGTGAATAATTTTGATTCTGCACCTTAAAGACCTAATTCCATACAGACTTCAATTATAGGCTTCATATTTTCTTTTGTTGGTGGGTGGATGCATGCAATTTACTATTGATCTCTGCCATCATCATGGTTGACTGTTTATTTTTTCGATAAAATGTTAACTTCGTATAATTTGCCTGCCAGGTCTATGAGCGGTTAAAACTAACTCTAGAATTAGTAAAGAAAGAGATGGAGATCAGTAAGATACAGGTAATTTAGCCATATATTTTCTATTATTTCATTCCCATTTATGTATTCTCTATATTTGAGTACTAACTAGGACTTTTGTGTTATCTTTACTAAATTTTGTTTCAGGAGTCAATAGCAAAAGCAAATTGAGGAGAAAATAAGTGGAGACCAGCGACGTTATTTGTTGAACGAGCAACTTAAAGCAATTAAAAAGGTATTTTTTTTATTCTTATTAGTTCTGTTTTTGGATAAATAAAAGAAAATGATGGTGAATATAACAAAAATGAACTTGTGTCTTTAATCTTGTCCAAGATAGACAAGGCCTAAACTTCTATCCCCCCTTCATTACTTTAACAATAACTGGAGTATTATCATCATGTTATATCACTGGGAAGTGGGAACTTTGATACTTTTTTCATTGCTTGTTAAGTTGATTTCATTGACCTTCATCAGAACTTTAGACATGAAGAATTCACTTTTCTACTTTGATCCAGGAGCTGGGTTTGGAGACAGATGACAAATCAGCATTGACTGGTTAGTTCTGGATGTACTTTTCTTTAGCGGGATATCTCATTGAATATATGGAGGATATTTATGTTTATATAAGTATTTAAGACAAGGTGATTTTGTATTCTTTTTCTTTGCTGCAGCAAAGTTCAGGGAAAGACTTGAACCAAAAAACAAGCAGTGTCCTCCTCATGTCTTGCAAGTAATAGAAGAAGAGCTTAACAAGCTTCAGCTGCTGGAAGCTAGTTCTAGCGAGTTCAATGTGACTCGTAATTATCTTGATTGGCTTACTGCATTACCTTGGGGAAACTACAGGTACTGTATTTAAACATCCGATTTGAATCATTTTAGAGAAATTCATTAGACTGCTAATGAATTGAGCTTAATCTTCATGGTTTTCAATCACTGCAGTGATGAAAACTTCGACATCCAACATGCACAAAAAATTTTAGATGAAGATCATTATGGTTTATCTGATGTTAAAGAGAGAATATTAGAATTTATAGCTGTTGGAAAATTAAGGGGGACCTCGCAAGGTTGGTTTACAGCTTTATGTGTACCAGCTTTCTTTTGGTTACCACATTTATTCTTTCCCTTTTTGTTTCCTAAATTATTGTCATCTCCTAATTGATTGCTGTGGTTTTTTTCCCAACGTTTTTGCTATGACTGGTGTTTCTGCATCAAACCCCAGCAGCTGGATGACACCTGGTTATCAATTTTTTGATAATACTTGGTCATGGATACACTTGCTAAAACTTTTTGATCAAGATGATGGATATGGATTTAACCTTTATATTACGATTTTCAACTATATCTTCTCACCTGGGCTTTTAATATTGGTCCTGATGTTTCATGAAGTAATTGTTTTATGCACTTCTTTTGAAAGAAAATGTGTTATTATGTCAGAATGCTGGGGCTTATAAGGTTGCCATGTTTTATCCCCATGAGAATGGTGACTTGAATAAATACTTAACTTCTATAGTGAAGGTTCAATATAATTCAGTTCAATTGGAAAACAAGCAAATCTAGGCAAACCACATGTCCACATTTTGTCCTTAACATTATACCTGGTTGCATGTGGTTAGTGTTCTTTTTTCCCTTCTCTGCCCTGTGCAAGAATTCATCTTACGGCACACACTAAGAGATAAAATTTAGCTGTACATGCCTTGTGTGCTTGACTGATAACGTATTAGGACTAATCAATGGTATTCAGTTGGCTGATGTTTGTTTTCTAATTCTACTATTCATACACAACATATCTTAACAGATCATTATTTTCTGTTTGCAGGCAAAATTATATGTCTCTCTGGGCCTCCTGGAGTTGGTAAAACCAGCGTTGGTCATTCAATGGCACGAGCATTGAATAGAAGGTTTTATAGATTTTCTGTAGAGGCTTGGCTGATGTAGCTGAAATTAAGGTACAGCGACTAAGTCATTTTGATGTCTACATCTCGGAATCAATATTGATGCTTTAGCTTATAAACAGTGTGGGGTTTTGCCTATCTGAAACTCATTTGTGATCATTATAACCTTTATCCAGGGTCATAGGCGCACCTATGTTGGTGCAATGCCAGGAAAGATTGGTGCAATGCCTGAAAAATGTGGGAACAGCTAATCCTCTAGTTCTCATAGATGAGATTGACAAGGTATTAATATGCTTTTACATAACCTGTTGTAATTTAGTGATGATTTTGATGCATCAATTTTTGCACTAGTTCGAGTTTACGGGATTAAGCTTCCTCATGATCTTGTGAATTGTGATGACATTTTGATGTTTCCAACTTTTCTGGTGATTTATCATGTGACAGTTGGGGAAGGGACATGCTGGTGATCCAGCAAGTGCTTTGTTAGAGCTTCTAGACCCCGAGCAAAACGCGAACTTTCTTGACCATTTTCTTGATGTTCCTATTGACTTATCCAAGGTGAGCCACTGCTGCTGTGAAGAATTCTTGGACTTCACTATTTTAAATTTTCATGTTTATCGGGTCCAAGTATTGATGGTATGTTGATTATATATTCATATCAATCTAATACTGTGAGTGGAGTGCAGAAGCTTGTTACAATGAGCATGTGATTTATTTGAAGCAAGACTTTGGCAAATCTTACATGGTTGAAGGGACAAATATAATTATGCATCTCATGAACATGTGCTTGAACACTACGGCCCATGTCCGATCCGCATAAATGTTTACATAAAATTGCTCCACATTGGACAATGAAATGGATGGGAGTCCACAAGAGATATATATCATGAAAAATGATGGCATTATTTTTTAAACTAGCTAGTCAATATATATCCATCTTTAATATATCTATAAAGCATGTTATTGTGCAAAAGAGTAAAAAGGTTAGAGCAAACTAACTAGATGCTAGCAATATGATGGAGATAATTTTTGAAAATCATAACGGAACAAACTCTCCCTGATGAGCACTGTTTTTTAACCACTGTTATTTTGGGCATAGATTTTCCAGCAGGTCCAATCTAGTAAATGGAGATAGTTTGAGTAATGTCCTATGTGGCTACAAAGGGATCTAGAACTTCTAAAAGATCATTGGTTTAAATTTAGATTGTGTACCTTTTTCTTGGGGGAGGCCTCCATATAGGCTTACACTCTTTTCAGTCTATGCATTTCCAGTTTTGAGGTATTATGACAAAATATTGTATGTTCGGTTATAAAATAGCGGTCTGATATGTTTGGTTGTTCTTTCTGGTGATAGTCCTTGTATAGTTGGTATTACTAATCCAATATATTGGTGTCTTCTGGCATTTTTATACCCCCCAAATGTTTGAATTATATCATCGCAGGCTGATTAGCAATAGGATTTTTATGTATTATGCTATAGTACATTTGTAAGTGATGTTTTATAACGGCATGGTGAATCCCAATCTGAACATGCACGAGTGCTTTTTTTCCTAGCTTCTTAATTTAGATAAATATGAACATGCTCATTAGTCATTACTTTATTCCATCAGTGCAAATTTTTGGTTGTCATATTTGACATTCACCTTTTCAATTGTCATGCTTATCTTGTTCTGTTCGGATGCAAATTCTAGCTTACAGGTTCACTAAGCAGTTTGTTTCTTGAATTTTGACATTGTTTATAGAGCAAATGAGAATGCAAAGATGGGTGTTCTGATTCTATTTAAACAGAAAGCATGCTTGACATGTGCTTTTTCTGTAATCACATTTCAGTATAACCTAATAATTTCTTGTAAAGATCACTTATATCTATCATATGAAAATAGTAGAGAATGATGCTATGGGAAAGAAACGGACCATGCTCTTCTTGATGATAGTTCTGTGTTCATACCTATGTGGTTCAGAATATAGACCCTTTTTCTTTTTATTTTTAAGTTGCTCTAGACCCCCCCCCCCCCTCCGCCACACCACACACACACACACACACACAAAAAAAAAAAGGAAAAAAAATCACCTACCTGTCTGCTTAGTTTCATCAAATTCATGAATAGTAGTAGTGTATGGAAACCAACTTACATATGAGTTGGGCCTAGTGGAATGATATCTAGAATTCATACAGATCTTTCAAAGTAAAAATTGATGACACAACTTCTATAGAATCGGTTGTCATACAGGCTGTTATGTCTTGGACCTCACATGTTATCTTTCAGCAATTTGAAGTACTAATAAATCTTCAGAGAGAAAAGATGCACATTCTGAATCAGAATATATATAATTTTAAATAACATAGAGATATTAAATAATGAACAGTGTGAAATTGGAATCTGTATATTATTAAACAGGCAGTGATTTTATAGATGTGAAAACTATTTCAC